>NC_056730.1:204996191-205148505 GCF_019279795.1 Protopterus annectens
GTGTATCACACTGGTGAAGCAATGAATAGGTTAACTGAGTGTAAGAAACTGTAACCAGAGGTTAGCATTACTTAGCTCCGTGCAAGCCCACGCACACCCCCTCACACCTGCTTTAATGTGCCTTAATCACTCCATATCCAACGGCCTTGTTCTGCCCAGCAACAAAATAAATGGCCTCTGCAAAGCTTGAAAACTAGGACCCTGCACACCACAGCCAATGTGATTTACCACTAAGCCATGACAGATATATAGACATCAGAGGTTATCACATATCTGGATACGCGACTCTTGGAGAAATATGTTAGTCTAAACATTACTCCGAGGGGGCTGCGTATCGACAAGTTACCTGCCACACAGTTTTCTGAAGAGGAGTCTGATCTCCTAGACGAGTGGAAACAGGCTTCTCTATCTTGTACCATTAGCTGGCTTCGCACTCTAATTAAACGTAATTTGAGAGCTCATGAAAAGTTGAAAAAGGAGATTTTGCATCTACAGGATGAGGTGGTCGGGGAGTCCTGTTATAGGATGCAAACCTTGAAAGTAAATGAGAAAATATGCAAATTATAGGGAAAGATCATCCAGAGGAAGCGTAATAAGCTTGTACGTGATTTGAGAGACTATGAGACTGGTATATTATTTTCATGGCAACGAGAACCTGTGCGCAGCAGGTCAAAGGTTACAAATGCAAGTCGGAGACAACGCGGCTTTTCAGTATCTTCAGCGTCTACATCGGAAAGGAGTGTTTTGAAAAATGTCACTTTTGCTAACACTTCAGCGACTGCTAGTGCGGTTGAAGTGCTTGATGGTGCTTTAGTTTCTTCTAACACAGGAGACTCCTTTCATACAAGCAGTTCGAACAAGGGACGTAACGGAAGGAAGGGAAGAAACCGCTTTAAATAACTTACTGGTATGTGAAGCTGGTTTCATTCAAACAAATGTTGTTACAGAGACTTTAATGTGCATTAATTTATCTAATTTGGAACTGACTAATGACATGAAAAATGTTCTGTTTAAAGGCAGTAAATTTATACCGTTTTTTTTCCTTCTTTTGAAGACATTTATTTTGAAATCAAAGATTTCATTAGAAAGTTGCTGCTTAAAGTTTATTTTAAAAAAGAAGATGAGTCAATTTCTGAAAGTTTTGATTCTAATGTTTGTAGCACTGATTTAGATGATAGCCTTTTGAATTTGTCTATATATGACTATGATTGGTCAGACTTCAATGAGTTGTGTGAAAATGATGTACAAACTAACCAGGAAAGTATTTATAATACTGGTTATGGAAAACTGAATGTACCATATCTAAAAAATGTTAACAAGTTCATACCCAGTATCACTGTACCTGCCATTTCGATTTTCTTTAAAGTTCTTCTTAGGGAAGTTGAAATAGCATATAAAATATTTTGTAAAGAAAAAAGATGCTATAACCTAAGTAAAAATGAATGGCAAGCATTGAAAGAATTGAAAAAGTTTAAATCTAATTTCATATTTAAATGTGCTGATAAAGGTGGGAATTGGGTTATTATGAACAAATCTGATTATTGTGATATGGTTGATGTTTTACTTTCTAATGGTGAAGAATATAAAAAATTGGATTGTGAGCCAACCCAGATGTTTAATGATGAATTATTATTCTTGTTAGAAAAGGGAGAACGTTTGGGCTTTTTTGAACATAGAGATGTTTGTAGAATGTACATTAAAAAACCTGCTATACCCATTTTGTACGCTCTACCTAAAGTACATAAAAATTTACAAAAACCACCTGGTAGGTCCATAGTCTCAGGGATAGGCTCCTTTTTGGACAATGTAAATACTTTTTTGGATTTTCATCTGAAAGCATACTTAAGTAGGGTTACAGCTCACATTTCCAATACTCAGGATCTTATTAATAGTATATCCAAAATTAAATGGCATCAAGATTATTACTGGGTAACTATAGATGTTAAATCATTATACACAAACATAGACATCAGATGGGGACTGGATTCTATTTATGATATGTTGGGTGAAGGGCCAAGAACTAATTTTTTGGTAAGTCTATTAGAGTTTTCTTTGACCCATAATTATTTTTTATTTAATAATAGTTATTTTTTGCAGGTGAAAGGTACAGCGATGGGGGCAGCTTTTGCGCCCTCATATATATGGGTTTTTTTGAAAAAACATTCATTTATCCCACTGACTTCTTTAAGAGTAATGTGATATTGTATCAGCGCTTTATTGATGATCTTATTTTCATTTGTAGGGGAGATATAATTGATTTCTTAGAATTTTTTGAGGTATTAAACAGTAATGGGCACAATCTTTCTTTTTCTTATGAATTAAATAGAACACAGATTAATTTTTTGGATCTGTCACTATTTGTAGATGGGGAGAATATTGGATTTAGGCCCTATAGAAAATCTACCTCAGTTAACATGTTTTTGCATGCGACGAGCATGCATCCTGATCATCTATTGAAGGCTTTACCTTATGGTGAATTTAAGAGAATATCTGACCATACTAGTAACACTAGTGAAAAATCTAATGAATTGAATAAAGTTGTGTTGAGGTTGGGTGAAAGAGGTTACAATAAAACACAGTTATTAGTGTGTAGGGATAAATTACTTGGAAGAAAATTATTTGGAAGAAAAGTAGAGATTATAAATTCTGAATCCAGACATGAAGAGTTGACCATGGAACAGAATAAAGAAGTTGAAAAACTTTTTTATGTAACGAAATTCACTGCCTTTTCTGACAAACTAGTGTCATTGGTCAGAAAATACTGGTATTTAGTCAGTGATGATGAATTGATCAGTCATTTATTCCCTAAACATATCACGTTCTCATATAAGAGATGGAAAAACCTTAACGAACTGTTAAATAATAATTTAATTGAAAGGAAAGAGAACATCATGATTTCAAAGTTGGGTACATACCGTTGTGGTTTTTGTAATATTTGTGATAAGGTTGTGAACCTGAGTGTTATTAATGATGTAAATTTCACTCCCAAACACCATTTTAATTGTAAATCAACAGGGGTGGTTTATATCTTGGGATGTTCATGTAAAAATATGTGGTATATAGGACAAACCAAAAGGATGGTAAGGGTACAGATTTTGGAGCATTTAAAAGATATAAGGAACCAAAATCTGTTTAGCCTTGTTGCTAAGCACTTTCAAGAGAAACATGGTGGGTCTTCTAATAGTTTAACATTTAGCGTTTTGGGGAAACCCTTCCTTCAAAGGGGAGATGATGTTGTAGGAAAACTACTGGAGCTTGAGACTAGAATGATTTTTAAGTTCCATACCTTAAAGCCTAATGGTATGAATCAAGAATTAGGCATCTAATGAATTATTCATGTGTAGTACATGTTCACTTATTTATTCATTTATTTATTTATTTATCTATTTATTTATTTATTCATATATTTACATTTATATTATAGAAATTTACAATTGGTTTATGGTCACTTTAAAAAATTTTTCATTGTTAAATTGATTAATTAGGAGATTAATTTGCTAATTGTTAAAATGAGAAAGTATATAAATGTAATGATTGTATTGAATTAACTATGATCCTTGAAGGTGAATTGCCGAGGTACCAGATCGTTGGAATAAAGAAAAGCAAGTTACTGGTGAAGTACTGGCTGGTTGTGTGTTTTCTTATTTATCTCTGACCTTGTGAGGTGTTTTTGTTATCACAAAGATATCATCCAGCACAGTCATTCAACAGTATAGGAAATGTATTCCATCATGTAGCTGTATGTGTGTGTGTTTATGTCCAGATATAGATACATACATATATAGATATATCAAGAACATCCCATGTGATAACAAAGCATTAAAAAGGAATGAAAAGGGAAACACCAGCAACGCCTGTACTATGTAGGAGTGTGTCCTATGTAATATCAAAACTCCCTCGGACAGACATGTGTCATTAATACACGCAAACATTTGTACATTGGCCAAATACATCACTCTGTGCATTTTGTTTACATTAGCAAAACAGTTCCTGTCCAATCAGTATGTGAGAACAGTACTCTTGGAAGATGCTGTGTGCAACATCATCATCATGAAAAAGGTAAATTGGGTAACCATAGAGGGACAGGTAGTGTCGTGTGTACAATGGGGTCATCTGCATCACGTGTACCTGGAACCTTCAGGAGTCATGTGCATACCAGGATCCATTATTTATTTATTTATTTATTTATTTCCAATTTGATTACCGGGGAAGTCCACTGGGCCGAATTGACCCATTTTTCAGTGGAGGCCTGGGGAGAAAAGCTCCAAGATGTATTATACATTATACAATTTAGATACAAATGATAGTTAATATTAAAGATCTTATGTAGAATAGTTACTCATAAATGCATTCAATATCATGCATAGTTAACAAATTCATTAAGCTTGAAGGTAGGGATCACACAGTTTCATTTGAGGAAAACAGATATGGGCTAGGTGTGGAAACAGTTTACATACAAACCTTTTAAGAAAATGTAAATACGCTTTACATACTCACATCAGCAGTAGAATGCTAGTTACAATATTTACAAGGTTGGGCTGTGTGAGGGCAGCTGTAGGAGGTGAGAGCTTAGAGAGAAGCTATAGAAATTGTTGAGAGCTTAGTTAGGCTCATAGGAAGATAACTATGAGAGTTGTAGAGCTTGGGAACCAGAATGAGAACCCCCTTGGATTAGGTTGGGTGAAGGCAGGTACATTTCCATTTAGTGGACAGGTGTTTGAATAGTTGGGTTTTGAAGTTTTCTGAGTTTGGTATGGTTCTTAGTGTGGAGGAAAGGGAATTCCATTTTTTACCTAGTGAGAATGATAGGAGAAGTTAGCCAGCAGGATGTTTAGATTTACGGATAGTAATTAAGTTCTGATTTTCAGATCTGAGAGCTCTGTTGGGTGTATAAGGGGGAAGGATGTTAGTTAGAGCGGGACATTTTGTTGGGTGAAATATGAGTCTATGTGCAGTAGTGAGTTGGAGATAGTCTAGGCAGTTTGGGAGTTCAAACCAATTCAGGGATTGTAGGGTTAGGCAGTGATGGGTGGTATTTTTAGATTTAGAGGCAAATTTAGAGATTTTGTTGTAGCACTTTTCTAGTTTAGAGGTGATAGTGGAGGACAGGTTGGTTAGGAGAGGGGTTCGTATAATAAGGAAGGAAGAAGATAAGTCGAGGCCAGAGTTTGCCAGATAGAGTTGGAGAGAAAGTGATTATTCCTATACAGCATACCTAGCTTTTCGTGGGTTTTCTTAATATTTTGTTGAATATGAATATCAAACTTGAGGTGTTCATCTACAGTAATGCAAAGTAGTTTGGCAGAGGGGACTACTTCTATAGGTGAGTTGGTTTGACTATAGACTTTGAAGTTGTTTTTATCATAGGAGAGGGTCTTTGTGGGAGGGAATAGTAGAATCTTTCATTTATTTGCATTGAGAGAGAGGTGGTTTTGGCGCATCCAGTTTTCAGTTGTTGAGAAGGCAATTTGGGTTTTAGTCAGCAATTCAGAGAGGTTTGAGGCAGAGCAGGCTAAGGTTGAATCATCTGCATATTGAATTATTTTAGAATAAGTGTGAAAGTTATTGATGAAGATGTTAAAAAGCATCGGCCCAAGATGGGTCCCTGTGGTATGACAGTTGGGGTAGGTAGAAAGGAAGAGATGGAGTTCTTCCATTTGACTGCCTGTGATCTGTCTGATAGATAGCTGGAGAACCAGGATAAAGCATTATGTGAGAGATTAAGGTTTGAGAGATGACAGAGAAAGTGCTTGTGGGAAACTGTATCAAAGGCTTTATACAAATCGAGTAAAACAGCAGAAACTAAGTGGCCTGAATCTCGGGCTTGATTGACAGTTTCTAGGAAAGAGAGTAGAGTGGTTATTGTGCTATGGCCTGGACGGAAGCCATGCTGGGTAGGAGTGAGAAGATTGTTTTGGGTCAGGAAAGACATAAGTTGGAGGTGGATGCATTTTTCTATGATTTTGGAGATTGGTGAGAGCAAAGCAATGGGGCGAAAGTTTGAGATGCTGGTATTTTTGCCTCCTTTATGAAGAGGAAGAATATAAGCTGAGTGCCAGAGTTTGGGGACGTATTATTCTTTTATGGATTGGTTGATAATGATGCTGATTGGGAGTGCAATGCCATCAGCAGCACATTTTAGGAAGGAAGAGGGAATATTGTTGGGAGCGTTAGAGCAATGTTTAATTTTGGACAAAAGTTTTTTTATAAAGTTAGTGGAGATGGGTTTGAGTTCAAACAGATGAGGTGAGTTAGAAGGGGGAGAGTGTAGAGCAGTTGGGTTATTATTGGGAAATGTCTTGGTGAGGGTAGTAATAGTGTCTATGAAAAATGAGTTAAATTCAGAGCCTAGTTTGAGATCAGATTTACTTGGGTCAGGACAGAGATTATTCTTGGAGTCTGGATTGAGGAGTGAGTTTACTGAGTTTCAGAGTTTTTGGGAGTTTTTATTGTTATTGGACTGAAGTTTGATATAGTAGGATGTTTTGCCTTTGGTGATTAGTCATTTTGCACAGTTGTGGAGCTGTTTATATTGGAGCAAGGTATTGGCCAATTTATTGTTTTAGTAAAGCTTGCATGGTTTGTTTCTGTGGTGCATAATCTGTTTTGTCTCTTTGGATATCCAAGGAGAAGTTTTAGTTTTTATCCTTTTGTTTCTTAGTGGGGCTAGTGAGTTTAAAGTATCAAGGCAGACAGAGTTAAAGTATTCTATAGCCTTGTCAAGAGGAAGAATGTTTAGAATTTGCCAGTTCATTTGTTTGAAAGTATTTGAGAAAGTAGTTGGGTTGAAGCTACTGAGGTTACGAGTTTGAAAGTACTGATGCTGGTGTGGGGAAGAACTAGTTGAGCAATGCATGAAGGCTGGGAGGTGGTCGCTAAAGGTATTAGGAATTGTGCCAGAAGTGGTTGTTTTATTTGGATCTGAGACTAGGATCCAATCTATATTGGATCTGGGAGAGTTTATTTTGTTAGGTTGAGTGATGGAGAGGATTATTTGAGTGAAGTTATAGAGGTTAATGTATAGGGAGGGAGAGGGGCAATTAATTTTATTCCAGTCGATATTGACATCACCAAAGATATAAGTTTCATAGTTAATTTCAGTAGAGGCCCATAGGAGAATATTTTCGAGGGTAGAGATATTGTTACCAGGTGAGATATATAGGGTAATGATGCAGATATTTTTTATGTTTATTTAGTTTTAGAATTCCAGCAGTTAGTTCAGTGTTCTGGAATTGAGGAATTGGAATTTGGAGGGGAATTAAGGTAAGAAGGTTGGAGTAGACTAGGGCAGTGCCTTCACCTTTTTTATTTAGTCAGTCATTTCTGAGACAATGAAATCCTTGGGGCAGAATCTCAGAGTCGGAGATAAATAGTTTGAGCCAGGTTTCAGAGATGGCTAAAATATCTGGCTGGTTATGGCTTAACCAAGCTTGAAATTGGTGTATTCTGTTGTTTAGACTTTGTGCATTAATTATAAAAATCTTTAGGGTGTTGAGATAGGAGGAAGAGGGTAAGGGATGAGTGTTGTTAATAAAGGATGTAAGACCAGGGTTAGGATGGATATCACCAGCTTGGACTAGGTTGTTGAAGGAGATATCCTTTAGCCATATTGGTCTGCCGGGCATGAATTTTGGTAGATTGTAGATTGGAGCAGGTGACAGTATCTTGACTTTAGAGGAGAAGAGTTTAGGGTGGAATAGGTGCAGAGGATTGGGCTGAATGAGAGAAGAGGGGATAGAGTGGAAATGGGAGTAAGAGTGAGGGGGAAGGTGGGTTTGTATGGTAGTTGTCTTTGTAGGTGGTATTGGACAAGCATAGGTGAAATATGAGGTAGCATAGTATAAGGGAAGTAGGAATAGAAAGAGGAGGCTGGGGGACTGGAGAGTGTGATAACTTGAGGAGAGCATGTTGGATCAAAGAGAGAGTGGTATGAGTGGTTAGGAAAATAGAGAAGGCTATGAAGAAGAAAGGGTTTAAAAAGTGATGGAGGTATTCTAGAGATTTAAGGAAAGAGGAGGGGACTATAATTATTGGGTGGAGTACAGATTACAGAGTTTAAGAAGGATGGCTATAGGTGGGAGGAGTAATGAGGGGGAGTTGGTATTGGGTAATTAGGCTGAGTGGGTGGGGTAAGATAGGAATAAAGCTAGGAGCACTGGGGGCATGTCAGAAATGGGGGCAGGGTAGGGGAGTCGAGTGAGCCCGTAGGGCGAACTGAGTGAGAAAGAACACTAGAGGTGAGTATGGCAGAAAATGCATCAGCAAAGAGCAGTTTAAAGGCTGTAGTTGGAAGGTATGAGCTAAATATTTCCAGCCAGAAAAAGATGGCTGTCTTTACAGAGGGTGGTTTAGCAGGGGGGAGAAGATATTTACAGTCTAAGGATATTAACTCATAACCAACTGTTTGTGAAAAAATAAAACTTGTTGGGATTATATAGAATATCTAGGATTAATATTGGTATATGCTGCCACCTAATGGTAGAAGGAGATAGCAAACAGCAGGGATAGTTGGACCAGTCATAGGTTTAAATATATTCTAGGATAGTGATAACAGGAGGGGGAGAGGGCAAATCATGTGCCTGAGAGAAAGGGGTGAGGACAACTGGAGTATGTTGTGATGCAAATTATAAAAACTACATGTGTCCAATGGACACGTGTGTGAAATGAACAGCTATGTATGGGGAAAATGTTGTTCTAGGAACAGATTGACCTTTCATTTCCATAGGGTGGGAGTGTGATGTGGGGGAAGGAGAGTAGGTATGCTCGTGGAGGATAGGTTGTGTAGGATGACAGACTAGACAGCATACAGGGTCGGTATATGACACATGTGGGGGGATACACCTTGGACAGGGAGGGGTGTTCGGCAGTCACAAGCCCATGAGCCCCCAGATGGAAACAGTGGGACGGAGGTCCCCAGCCATGGGCAGCCACCACTGCACCAAAACAGCTGCAAAGGTGCCTGTGCTGGGGGCTGTCTTGGAGGGGCAGGCTCACCCTCTAAATGTAACATTCTGCCCGCGAGCTGGTGTATCTGGCCTTGAAACCCCTTATTGAGCCCCCTATGCACCACGTCTAGGACTATACGACAGCAAACAAGTTCCTGTCTGGACCTGCTCCGAGAGGGGACAAGGCCCATCCTCAGTGGAAGTTCCACCAGAAGGTGGTGCAGAGCCAACAGAGGTGGAGGTCCAAGGCTGGGCCCCAGATGTGCTGGTGCCCGGTGCCATGGCCAGCTGAAGTGGGGCAGAAGGTTCTGCCACGACCTCCAAACACATACAGCCTATGATGCTGCAGTTGTAACACAGATATGGCTTAGTAATAGTCAACAGCATTCAGGATTACCTATAACAGCATGCATAGATATGACCATCAACCCAACACAACAGATGGTATACATTTGCAGAGGGAGCACAACACATGCATATATACTGCATAACATCTGTACAAAGTGTAGAAGACTTGTGACTGCAGCTATGAATAGTGGCCCATTATTGGCATGTCACTGTGAGAACCCCAAAGAGTGACTGTCATACCACTGTTTCATGTGACATATGTCCAGTCAGGTATGCGACGGCAGTAACTCTCATCAATATCAGCACCTACTGACTGCAATCCTCATACTATGCTTCTGCAGTTCATAGATGTGTGTTCAGTGAGTAACACAGGAAACAAATGGTTCCACACACTGACCAGTCCACAGATGGCCCTACAGATGGGGGTTCCTCACAAACAGAGAACTGTCTTGTCAGTTGTAAAACATGCAGAATAGCCATTACCACACACAACTTGTTAAACTGGCAGTAGTCTCAATGAAGTATAGCTACACTTACATGCTGTAGTCATGTCTGGCACATCACCCTCCAGTCTTTAGGCTATTTTCCACTGTGTATGTTGTTTGAGGAATATATCATCTGTGATGCTGTTTACCAAACACCAGATCCAGGTTCCACTCACAGTGACTGTCATGGGCAAATACCAATGTGATGTTCCTAGATATTGTACTGTGTTTCCATGCGACTGGCTATGGGAACATCACCACAGCTGTTCCACATGCAATCAGCTAGAGGAGGACTGCAATAGGTGCAGAGGCCATCAACTCATCA
Organism: Protopterus annectens; assembly: GCF_019279795.1. NCBI lineage: Eukaryota > Metazoa > Chordata > Ceratodontiformes > Protopteridae > Protopterus > Protopterus annectens. The sequence continues at coordinate 205,006,295 of NC_056730.1, forward strand.
TGACCATCACTTACAAAACACAAGCTGCTGCTGAGCAGGTGTGCAACTCCACATCTACCAGAGAGTGTGTGGGAGGGACAGACAGAGGCAAAGTACATCAGAGAAGGGCTTGGAGACTAAAACTTAAGCATTGTCTGTCACACACCTACCAGTACAGGGGGTCAACCCCCTGACTGACTAGCCATTACTATTACAAGTGCATACAGTTACTCCATGTGCCACAACGCTGATATGTTAGTGTGGTGTAAGAACATATATGTGTGCTGGTGAGCAACATCTGCAACAAAGATATAGTAGACAACATTAGGTGTAGCACACATTGCTGTACACATGAACGGATGTCATTGTCAACACAACCACACTCTCTAAGGGACTCAGACACATTGCCACACTTTCAAAACAGAAACACCCAAAATAGGGTAAAAACCACGAAAATAAGAGCACGGACAGCCACTGAAGACGACCACTGGTAGTGCAGAAACAATATACTGACTTTATTGAAAAATGACTAAGCGCTTTCACCAGTTAATACTGGCTTCTTCAGAGTCATTTTACAATCACAATTAAAACACCTTTATAGTAACTGCCCTATGTGAATAAGCTGACATCACACTATAACAACCAATGAACATCCTAATCTACTTTTAAAAAATCCTAATGTTAAATTAAATACTGAAAATACACACACAACATACTAAATCTAGAAAATACTGATGTAATAAATAAAAATATTAGTATAAATATAAGTATAAATACACATTTTTAAAAATTACTAGTAATTTAAATCTGACTTGATTTGAATTTTAAAACAGGTTTCAGAGACACACAGTCATTGAGACCAGGGTATCTCAAAGCATTTAATCTTAGTTGCCATTCTGCTTCCAAAACAGCAACTCTGTTAGCCACATCACCTCTCCCTAGTAAAGAAACACGATCCACTACAAAAAACAAAAACTTGTTAAAATTGGGGCATACGGTGGCATGCAAATAAAGTGCATTATGTATATCTTTCTTCCTAATAGATCTAACATGCTCTGATATTCTATCTCTTAATCTTCGAGTAGTCATGCCAACATAAAATGCTTCACATGACATACAAGATGCTACATAAACTACATTTTTACTATTACAGTTACAATGCCCAGGGAAAGCAATAGTATATCTGTAATCAAAGACACAAAGGTAAGAACCTTCCCCAATAAACCTACACTGTTTGCAAGCCCCACATTTACTCATGCGTGATTTATCATGAGGCTTAACTTCTTTTTCCAAAATACACTTTAAATTCTCACCCCTGCTATAAACAATCACAGGTTCAATGCCTAAGGTTCCCTTAATTTCATCACTCAAAAAATACCTCCAAGTGTTTCTCAAACTGGCACACAATTCAGAAGCCCTGTTATTGTACTTTAAAACAAAAAATGCTCCAGTTTTTTTTATTTTTGTTATTAATACTATTGATGCCCCCCATGTTGGCCTGTTGAACTTTAATATTCAAAATTGGCATGTAATCAGTTCTTCTCTTCCTAAGCACTTCTTTCTTAATTTTAAGTAAAAGCTTAAGAGGGTATCCTCGTTCCAAAAACATACCTATTAACTTGAAAATCTCTTTTCTGAACATATCATCATCACTAACTAACCTAGATGTTCGAACCATCTGCCCCTTCACTACACCTTTTCTCTGGTGAAAAGGATGGCAACTTCCAAAATGCAACAGGGAATAAGAGTAACTCTCCTTTCTGTATATAGTACTTGAAAAGCCCACATTAGTTTTATTAATAGTTAAATCCAAAAAGTTAATACCTTCTTCGTTCCACTCATAAGTGAGCTTAAAAAAGTTTGTGGTACCATTCAAGTAATCAACAAAATCTACCGCAGTTTTTTCCTCACCTCTCCATAAAATCAAAAGGTCATCCAAAAACCTGTTGTATAATAAAATATTGCTGTTGAACCTGGAAGGGAAAACAAAAAGTCTTTCCCACGCCAACAAAACTAGGTTAGCAAAAACCGGGGCACATTTTGCCCCCATTGCCACCCCAGAAAGTTGTTGAAATACCTCACCTTCAGACAAAATAAAATTATTTTTTAAAACCACTTCCATAAGATCTTGAAGTAAATTAATCCGATCTTTGTTCACACTAACACTAGCATGGAGACTATCGTAAAACATTTCTAAACCTACTTGGTGTGGAATGACAGAAAATAAGTTAACCACATCAATAGTTAGAAAACCAAAACAGGAGTTGTTGATTGTAACTTCTCTCAGTCTCTCCAAACAATGCCAAGAATCCCTCAAAATATGTGTTGCTTCTCTAACAGCTGACTTAGATAACACATCTATAAACGCTGCAAGTGGTTCAGTCTTTGAACCCTTAGCCGCGACAGTTGGTCTAAAAGGCAAACAATCAGTGCCTTTATGTACTTTGGGGATACCAAAAATTGTAGGCATTGCTGGAAATTTTACTGTGAGATAGTTAAACTCTATCTCATTTATAACACCCTGGTACAATGCATCCAATAAAAACAAATCAATTTTGGCATAAGCCCTATTGACCTCGTTTATGGATACCCTCCTATACGTTAACTCATCTTTCAAAATTTCAGTCATTCTAGAAATATAATCAATTTTGGTCATTAATACCATACCTCCACTTTTATCAGGTTTCATACACCTGTATTGGTTGGAGGCCCTAAAACTTCTCAAAATAAGTCTCTCATTATCTGAAAGGTTATCCAAAACCTGAATTTTCTGTGAACATATCCTTCTAAAATCACACTCAACCAATTTTTCTAGTAAGGTAACTTCAGCATTAGGGGGCGGTAGAAAAGTGCTCTTTCTTTTCAAGTCTTGTGAAACTTCAGTATTCATCACCCCTTCAATTTGTTTGTTAGAAGAGAAAAAAATCTGTAAATTTAACTGTCTCATGTAAAGTTTCAAGTTAATAAGCACCTGAGCTATATCCAACCTAAAATTGGGTACAAAATTAATACCCTTACTAAACAAATCAAAATGTGTATCACAAATCTTGATGTCAGTGTAGTTATAAATGAAAAAACCTTGTTTTTTCAAAATCTCATGCTTCATTGTAGTGTGGCTGTAAACTGTGTCAATATCATCATGAATATACATGTTCGAGCCGTCACTGCTTGTCGTTAAATCAAAAGAGAAAGTTTCACCACAAACTTCATGCCCCACTGCATCCATTTCTTTATAAAAATGTACAACTGAAATCTCATTATTTACAGAAACCAACTCACTAGCAACATCAGATAACATGTTTCTATCCACAAATTTATCATCTTCACCCACACAATTCAAATTGTTGAAACAAAAACCATTGTGAGTATCATTACTAATTAAGGACGTCCCCTTCGGTTCCCTCTCCCCCCCTGGTGAGGATACACAACCTGTGCATTCCTTCCCAATTGTCCCCTGTTCATAAGTCTCTCTGACCTCCGTGGTCCATTCTGCTGTACTAAAAAATCATCGTTGTTTTGTTCAACATAATCATCCATAAACACAGGGTCATTAAGTCTTTCGCCCGAATCAGTTACTGTCAATTTATATCTAGGTGGATATGCACAATTGTTCTTATAGTCAGTTGTATCTCTAAATAATTTCTTTTGCTTAGTAATCTTATTTTTGTTAATAAACGCCTCAATGTTTCTCAGCGTCTTGTCAAAATTAATTTGATACTCAAAAAACAAAAGGTCACTAGTAATGCTCTTATTTAATTTACTAATATCATCCTGCATTTGAGACAGCTTTGTGTCATTATTGCGAATGATAATATCTAACATGTCCATACCTGCTCGATTGAACAAAGTTGTTAACTCACGAAAAGCTTCAGTACCAGTTTCTATACCCATAGGTAACTTCCAAATACGTAACCCTTTAGGCACTTGATTTAGTTCCTTAGATTTCTTCAAAAATAAGTTATCGAGCTGAATTGCTTTAAACTTGATACAAAGTTTTTCATATTTTGATATTTGTTCCCTCAAAGTTGGAAACTCGATGAACTTCTCATCTGCTACTGCTGTTATGTCTCCAAAAGACGGCGTTTGAAACCAGGAAGAAAGATCATGCTGTCGTCCAATCGCAACTGGTTTAGGCAACGGAATAGGAGCAGAAGCAGAAGGTACCACATTGGAGGTAGTATTTTTCGAAACAGCTCCACTATACGAAGTGGAAGCATTCATTTCCTGACCCGGAGCAATGGTAATGGGAGAATGCATGGTAAAAAGTTCAACCTGAGAGTCAGTGGGGCTAACCGCCGAAACCACTCTACTCTCTCCTTTTTCTCCCGTATGAAGCTTAATGAGTTTGTCAACCACATGGGCAAGCTCTTTAAGAACACTCTCCATCAGAGATAGTCACGTATAAACACCGCCACACAAGCAGATGTCACCAAGGCCGAAAAAACAGCAAACAAAACAGAAACACCCAAAATAGGGTAAACACCACGAAAATAAGAGCACGAACAGCCACTGAAGATGACCACTGGTAGTGCGGAAACAATATACTGACTTTATTATTGCCACACTTAGCCAGGCCCACAAATACACTTCCTAACTACTTAGTTTGCCACACTGCAGTAATGCACAGGTACTACATGCACCACAGGGGATATCCAGAGGTTCTATGGGCTAGGGCATGTGAACGTGTCTGACATCAGTCGGTATGTCAATGGGAGTTATACTGGGTGTAACTGTAGTTGAGAGCATCATACCCCACATGCAGACACAAGGTGCCAGTACTGACATGCATGTGTGCATTGCTTCATGGGTGTGTAGTGGTTGGCTGTGCAAGATGGCTGTACAAGGTTGGGTGAGGGGTAATACTTGGCATCACGCCACCCGACAATGGTGTGCAGTGTGGTTCAGGGGTGTAGTGTCTGCAATGTCCCACACAGATGGATATTGCATGAACTGTCCTGTCATCCTGGTCACCATTGTGTATGGCCATTGCACTGAAATGCATGCCATGTCTGTGTTTGATAATTCTTGGCATAGACATTGCCTGGGATGTGCAAGTCCCACAATAATGTACAGTGACATGTACAAGTGTACCTGGTTTGGCTGGCAAATGTTGTGTACGCAGTCCGTTATCCTCAGATATACCAATACTGGCCTGGTGTGGAAGAACCTGCTTATAGACAGCAGGTTGACCCTGCACATGCATTGATAGCATGATATAGGTATTCCCTGGTGTCAGTGGCATCTGTCCATATAGGGCATGTGTGTAAGGCATTGTATGGCCTTTGTGGATCTCATTTGATGGCACCACATATGTTGCAGGCATCTAGTGGGGAACATAGTGAAGGCACATTGTCCGCAATTATGTGCCTATTGTACTGCTGGACAGGGTGCCATGCCCTCTGCAATCACACCATGCCTACTATCTGTCAATGAATAGGGTACTAGCAACATAGCGGGATATTCTAGGCAAGTGTGTTTGTGTATGACACATGGGTTCAGAACGTATTCTGGATAATAATATGGTTGCATACTTTGTTCACCAGGCCTTTTGCCAGATGTAGGGGTATGGCTTACCAACACAGTCCCTTGGCTGATTGACATCTGTACTCCTCGTGAGGTGGACATTGTGACATATAATACGGACACTATATAGGACAACTTCAAAATCTGCTGCCCAACATGTCCAGTGATTACACATTCACAGCCGCCTCCACACAGGCTCTGACTGTCAAAAACTCATGCGCGTGCACACACACACACACACACACACACACACACACACACACACACACACACACACACGCACAGTTGGCCTGTCTTGGAATAGAGCCCCTACCTAACTAGTTTATCACACTACAGCATTACGCAGTTATAGCACGTGCAACAGAGATTATTGGGTTACAGAAGTCCCGGAGGTGTATTTCTAGGTGGGTGACATCAGCAGGATTGCCATAGGTGGTTATGTGAATTGTAAAGAGTGTGCACACTCTAAAAAGTATTGTTTCTTTCTCAGGCAGACAAACTCACACACAGCTGGCCTGTCTGGGAATAAAACACCTACCAAACTAGTATATCACACTACAGCATTACGCAGTTACATCATGCGCCACATAGATTACTGGGTTGCAGCAGTCCCATAGGTGTATTCGTAGGTGGATGACATCAGTAGGATTACCAAAGAAGGGCATTTCAAGTGTACTGCAAATTGTACATAGGTTCATAGGTAGGTACTAGGATATTAGCCCAAGGGCCTACGTAAGCCTCGCCAGCATGTCTGTTACCTGCATGTACCCGCTGCTTACTGTCATGAAAACAGTTTACACCTGCTTACAACTTCCTTATTCAGTCCTAACTGACAGTATCAACAAGGATGGCAGGTCTTGAACCCTGGACCATGCACACTGAGGTCACTGGACGTACCACTAAGCCATCTCTGGGTTGTACACATGTTGCATGGATTTTATAAAGCACATCTTACTACAGGTATTCCACAGTACTGAAAACAAATGGGACAGTCATTTTGTGTACATATGTACAGTACCCTTGAATGTACTGTACTCTGTGAAACAACAAAGACAAGTCTACATCTGTACAACTTGTCATAACTACATATATATGTGTATATATATATATATATATATATATATATATATATATATATATATATATTATATATATGCACCTACGGGATGTGTACACACACACATACACACACACACACACACACACACACACACACACACACACACACACACACACACATATATATATATATATATATATATATATACATACATATACACAGACACAGCTATAGCCATATATATATATATGTGTATGTATATATATATATATATATATATATATATATATATATACACACATGTCTGAACACCCTTTATGACACAGAAGGGTTCCAAAGGAACTGATGTGTACACAAAACAGAGGCATCTCTTGTGTTATAACATTTAAATCTTAATCATTTCAGGGGTGAAGGGATGGTTGTTGTGTATATGGAATTTGGGGTGGGGAATGATGGCTAATGTAATCTACCCTGGGGATTGTGGAGTTTGGGTGGGGGAATGATGTGTATGGACTTACACCCCGGCGACCACTTCTGTGTCACTGCTCGACAGTGGCACAGGAAAATAACATACCCAACTGTAGTCGTGCTTGACTGTATATTCCTTACCATTCTTAACTATGTAATACTTTGTAGACACCAGTCACCACAGATGGCTACCATGGTGTGCAGCATGTCAAAAGACATTACACATGTGTATGCCTGGCTACAGAATAGTCACACACACAAACATGCACACACTTGCCAGTATTGTGCATACACGTCTTGCCTATGTAAAAGTAACTAGTACAGTGGTATGCAGTTGGGGTATGTGTCATAGAACACATTCAGTTGTACTTACTCTGATTCCACTTCTGAGCTGGGTGACATCACAGGACTGATTGTTTGCAGTGAGGATGGGGGCGGGGGGAAGAGAGAGGTTTAGCAGTTGACAAGGATAAAGGCCAGTGCAAAAAGGTGGTATCTCTTTGGAATGCAGAAAAACCCACGGTCATGACAGGATGCAGACACAAATACACAAACACACTCAGGCATTTGCTGACACATACACACACACAGTTGCCAGTGGTGGGATCATATCTCCTGCTTATCTACAGATAACTATTACAGTACTATGCAGCTATGAGATGCACCACAGAGATTCCATACTCCAAGGCATTCAGAATGCCCTTCTAAGATTGAGGACAACAACAGGGATACTGACAGTCACAAAGTACATAGCTGTGAACTTGTGTGTTTAAAGTAGGTGTCCATTACAACCTGTATGCACAAACAAGACACATCATCTGCAGGTAGTACATAGGTATGCCTGAGAGGTATAGTTGAGCACAACAGGAACCTGAACTGGAGTATGCCCATCTGTGTAATGGACAACTACTATCACTATGCAGGGTTACAGTGGTCATGTTCATACACATAGAATCACATAACTTGTTTGGATGCATTGACTCCAATTATACAATGTGACAGTGGGCATGCTCATACACTTAGTAGCACAGGGCCGTTTGGGATGCACTATGACTACAACTACACAAGGATATACTGGGCATGCTCATACACTTAGTAACAAAGGGCTTGTTGGATGCACTGAATCAAATTACACAAGGTGGCAGTGGGTACTCTCATACACTTAGTAGCACAGGACTGTTTGTGATGTACTCTGATTCTAACCACAGAAGGCCAGAGTGTGCATGCTCATACACTTACATGTACAGAACACATTGTAATGGACTCCTATTGTAAATACATAGGTTTACAGCTATGTACATCTTACCTGTCAGTATATATGCATGTCATACTGGTTTACTACCAGATACCTGTATGTGGCCCGTAAATGATATATCTGTGTCTGTGCTGTGTGATACACATGCAAACATGTACATGAAGTACTGACGTATATATGTTAAGTATACACAATCATGCATGTGTGGACGTTTCAGACAATAGGTTAACTGGGACACATAGGTGGATGCTACCTACAGCATGTGTCACACACCTTGCTGCCCTGAAAGGCATACATTGATAGCAGGTTGTGGACAGTGGCATTATACTTGGAACAGTGGCATGTGCAAGCATAATTTGTGAGCCACATTGTGTAATGGTACTGAGGTGCAGGTGTCAATATGACCTCTCCCGGCTGTGTTAGCAGTTGTCATTATTAACAGGACTGCTACCCTAAGTATATCTCTCATTGGTTATATACACATTTTCTGCTCCTATCTGTCACCTTACATGTGGCATTTGCTACCAAGCACATTACTGCCACTCACAGTGATGTCATGGTATGAATGGCAACTACTAGACCAAAACAATGAGCCAATGTCCTGCTGTTATTATGAGGTTGCCCAGTGTCTGTCATTCTGGGATGTCATGACTGAACAACAAGCCTTTGACACAGAGCACATGCATCCATGTTTCAAGTGTGTGTGGGTAGTACCTAGGTCGCATTTACCCATATAGTCGCATTCCAAGGCAAATGTCCTACACACAGAAGTAACACGCTGACACCTACAAGACAATTGCATTGGATGCTTATGCTAACCAGTGCTAGATGTGTGGCTTTAGTAATCCATTTGCTCAATGTAGAACTTACAATGGGGAATACTGACATCTGTGCAGTGAGGAACACCTGGCTGAAGGCTCTGTAGTGCACAATTGCACTACCACCATATAACTCAGATCAAGACATGTGGGCCATAACGGTGGTATGGACCATTCCAGGTGGTGGTGTCCACATATTCATAAAGGCTACTCACATGTAAAGACCACTACTCCAACATAACTCATCACAGATGAGTCGGGTACAGGTGACAGTGGCAAACGCTGCATTCTAGGTTGTATCCTCATATACATCCACCACCTTGTCCCCAGACTACCAACACACATCCATATGTGGTATGACATAGTATGGTAGACCACCAGATAACCTTCAATTGGTGGACTGTACCTAGGCCTACATCAACTGTGCAAAGTACCCATGTACAAATACAACTGCATAATGTGTTATGCAATGCAATAATACCAATGTTTGTAACCAGCTCAGTTGTACATATACCAGGGTCCCTCGGATGTTGTCAGCATTAACACAGTCGACTGTTGCTTTACACCAGTAAACAACACTCTCATGGTTGGATATGACCTAACTGTACCTGCCCAGGATATGTACATCCCACACTCACACAACATAAATGACATTACCATAGCTTTTGTTATCCTTTCTACATACAGGTGGCTACAGTCATTACACACATGCACATGGCAGATAGCATGCTAACAGTACATAAGGTTTGATATCTATGTTAACAGAAGTAATATTCCCTCTCTTCTGGTCACCCATGACACCTATCATATCATACAACAACCCATGTGGCATGTATGTCATTAGACATGTCCACCTAATGCAATGCCTACAAACATACCCAAATAACAGGATCATAGGACCTACACAAGGCCTGTATTGTCAGACACAGGGAAATCCAGCTCTGCTCTCTATGTTCCTGAGTAGTCACAGGTGATATGTTCATGACATGTACAGCCATGTGTGGCCACAGCTCATACATATACCCCATGTCAACAATTGCCTGCCATGCATGCTGTGTGCTGTCTGGACATTAGCCTTAGTACCACAATAGCCAGTACATGCTGGGGTGAGATGTTTACAAGCCACAGACCTTGCACATGCCTGAATGAGTGTACTGCCTAGCCTAACAGAGCACATTGCTGACACTCTTCCAGTAAACATGAGGTGTGTGTGGCAAATATGACGTGCTCACTGTTGACCATTACAGTGGCCTGGCTTCACCATGGTACTGTCAAGTAACAGTTTGTAGGAGCATGACATGGAATAATGCTGTGTGTCTTGATGATATGTGCTGTTGTCATATATGTACACTTGGCTACTCGGTGAATGTGGTTGTGTCCTACCAGTACATGAATATGACATTCATTATGGTGTAATGCTCAGCTATGTTTCACACATGGCATGGAGAAGGTGTGGAATGTATCCTCTTGACATGCTAGTGCACTTACTGATGTAGACCGCATATGTGTACATGTATTGATGTTTGTGCAGATTCCATGTATGTGCAGTGTCTGATGTTTGAAGGTGACTGTTGTCTTAGTACATCATGCTATTACGCTACAGCCTCAACACTGCCAACTGTATATGGTGATATGCTCAAAGTACAGTAAGCTGTACATTAGGTATGGACAGATGTTTGGACATGACTACTAAGTGGTGGGGCTACTTTGCAGATGAATGATTACTAAGGACAGCTCACTGGTGTGTTACAACCATTCCTACAATAACCTGTGTAACTGCTAAGGTTTGGTTTTGTTAATTGAAGTGGAAGACAGATAATATAGAATGCAGTAAGGGTGACACTGAAGGCAAACCTCTTGACACCTGTAACAGTAATACCTCCCCTGTGCATATATTGTGCATATATCAGCACAGTTGGCAAAGGAAGGAGTAAGCTTTGTAGCGAATGAGATAGTGCTGTACTTCTGTAATACCTATCATGAGATAGGTAGGTGTTTGATTCACAGCACTTGCATGTGTGGGTGTGTGTGTGTGTGTGTGTGTGTCCATATATGTCACTTATGGTTGGGAATGCATCCCACATGTTTTCACTCTCCTGAACACTGTAGTTGACATCAGTACAGAGTGAAGTGTAAAAAGAAAGACATAGGCAGGTGGTTGATCCTCACACATATCAAGTGTCTGTATGTGTGTGACATAGGTGTATATCTTTGTGAATGCCACAGTGTGTGTGTGTGTGTGGGTGTGTGTGTGTTTGTGTGTGTGTGTGTGTGTGTGTGTGTGTGTGTGTGTGTGTGTGTATGGCTGTCCGTGTGTATGGCTGTCGAGTCCCTGGAGTGAGGCTGTATTTTACCATAGAGACATGTTAATGCCCCTCCCCCATCCACTCAATGCAATCTAGTATCCCTGTTCATATCATCAATCTTAGATGGGCATTCTATCTGCCTGTTAACATGTACACCCTGGGGTGTGACTTGTTGTTACATAGCCTACTGATGAACCCCCCTCCACATATACACTCACTGCACTGTAGTATCCCTGTCGATGTCCTTGATCTTAGGCCATTCCAACTACCTGTACATGTTTAATCTCTGTGGCGCATCTTGTAATTGCGTAGTACTATAATGATCATATGCACATAGGCAGGGGTTCTCATCCAAACACTGGCAACTGTGTGTGTGTGTGTTACTGTGTCTGTGAATCCCTGGATGTGTCTATGTTTGCATGCTCTCATGGCAGTGGGTATTACTGCTTCCCAATGAGAAGCCACTATTTCCACTGGCCTTTACCCTTGTCATCTGCTACACCACTCTTTTAGCTCCTCCCTGCACCCGATAACTATAACTGTGATGTCACCCACTATGGATGTGATGGCTCTAAACACAGTAGCTTACTACACAGCTATCATGCTGTTGGATCATTAAAACAGTAAACAGAATTGAAACATGGGAGATTATAACTGTGATGTGGAAGCTACAAAGTGCATGCAGGTGTTGTCATACAGATCTGTGAGTAGTCAACATGTACATATGGGACACTTACCACAAGCACTGGCATCCCTAGCACATGCAACTACACCTGAAAGAGGAAGGCAGAACATCAAGATCAGCATGCTAATAGTGTTGTTATACATGATAGATACTGTCAAACGTACAAAATGCATTCTAAAATTGTAATACATGGTATGTCTGCTGCCTGTCAACAATATTAATCTACAGTTGTCTACCTAGTATGTTCACCCTGTGCATCAGACCATATGAGCATGTCTCTGCACTGATGATGTGGATGACAGGGATGCAGCACAGGCATCATCATATGCACAGGGTGATAATGTTTGCCAGAGGCCTAGGCTGCGCCATTGGATGACATCATATGTGTGTGTTAGGGCCTGTGATATCATTGGGCATGTGTGGATGCTATGCGTGTGTGTATTGTGGTGCCCTACATTTGTTTCTGGTGTGTGAGTATGCATGCACACAGGTCTGGCATGTGGCTGGCCTACACAGTGGTATTAGAGACAGCTGCAGAATGTACAAGGCAGGTTTCACAGTCCACGGTGGACCTGCGCCTGCCAGGGGTTGCATGGGCACTACCAGGCAGAGGTCCATAGGTTCATAGGTTCATAGGTAAATTCTAGGCTATTAGCCCTAGGGCCTATATAAGCCTAGCCAAAAAGGTACCCTGGCATTCGCCACCCAAGAAATGTATTGGTCCAGACTGGTTACTGTCTGATGACACATGTCCACTGGAATCATGTCCCTGTTGGGACCGTCCAAGACCATGTGCATGTGGCCTGATGTTTCCTGGTGTGGACTGCACAGCACCAGCTGCACTGCTGTTGCTACAACCACTATGGGAGCGGGCATGTGCAGTAGCATGTTCATGTAGACCTTCAACAGGTGATGTAGCTGACCTATGTCCACATGCCTGACGCCTCACTCCCACCAGATGTTCCAGCACAGACATTCTACGTTCGAGGATTGACATGCCATGGTCCAGGACTCCCACCATGTCACCCAATCGTCTATCCAAAACATCTGCAAGATGATGGTGAGCATTTGCAATTGCCTGGATGTTGTCAGTTAATGAACGGACAGTAGCCCTCTGAAGCCTCAGACCTTCTCTGTTGTGCCATTCAGCACTTGCCTGTGTCATTATTACAGCCTGAAACATGCATCTGGTGACTCCAGCTGATGTGCTTTGTCCTGCAGGGGCATGTTGGTCAGTGGTCCTCCTACGAGCAGCACTGTGCACATGCCTGTGTGGGACATCACCAGTCAGTTGACTGAGATCATGGTGTGCAGGCACACCTTCCATAGTCTTCACACTTCTGTGTTCCATGCTACCACCCACCAACTGTTCTTCCTCTATGGCCAGTGGTGATGGGGTATGTGTAGGCAGGGGAACTGTGTGCGAGGATAAGGGGGATACAGGTGGAATGGCAACCAATGGCACAGATTCAGACCCTGACAACCCTGCCTGTGCCTCAATCATTCTATCATCATCACTGCTAGAGTCTGTGGGGACACTAACATCAGGTGGACCTCAGGAGTGCAACGCACCTACATCAGCACCTGTGAGGGGAAGACAAGAACTTCACATTTCAAGTTATATGACACACAGACACAAATAGACACACACAGCCACACACAGACACACGCTACATGCAGGTGATATGGCAGATGGCATTCAGCTTAGACAATTATAGTGGTAGTTATCATACATCCCTGAGTTGCACACAACAGCATGCATGTGTTATAGCAGACAGCATGCACCTTACACAATTATAGTGTTGGTTAGCATACATACCTGTATTGCACCATTTGTGTTAGTAGCCTATGCCCCATACCTGCAACAAAATGCATGCAATTTGCACCATTGCACCACACTGCCATGGTGTATGCAACATACACCACATGTTACCAAACCATTGCCAACCTTTGTACATCTGCCACTGATGCTTTGTGTTGGCCACCACCCCTATGTGTGAGGACATGAGCAGAAGGGTATGTCGACTGAATACTATGTTTGTCTGAGCCCTAGCTTGCATATCTCCCCCAAAGCAGTGCATATCTGTTCAACATTATTCTACCTACCTCTAAGCTGAGTCTACAGACATTGTGCATGTGGCTGTACACACATGTTTGATATGACTGTCCCTACTTTGCAATGGTGCCACAGACCTGCACAGGTTTACAGTACACCGGCCTGATGTGTGGCATATGACCTTGCCAATCACATGTAGTATGACATGTCTTCTGCTGACGTGTTGTGTGACATGCATACATGTGTAACACAATGGTGTCCTTTCCAATCTACAGTACGGTAATGGTGTCCCAATGCAGGGACGTATTATACTAACATGGGCCTTCAGCTGATGCAATGTTGTCTGTCCGCCCTACAAATATGCAGTGACATACTGCACATTGAGCTGATGTGCATAGCCATTGCAGGGCATCATGTGGCTTCACAATTGCTATACAGTGTGAGTTACTGACACAGTTCATAGCCATTACTATGTTCACATACAATACATATCTAATGTGGAATGTGACCACTTCACTGAGGTGTATGCACACTAAACCCTAATGTGGAATGTGTGACACAGGTCACAGAAGGGTATGCGGATGACACCCCTGCACATCTGCAACCATATTACTGATGCCTGGCAACTATGCTCACACATGGATAACTTAGCAGTACTCTATGTCCCACATGCCATCTGTGTACCTCACACACATGAGGAGCAGGCATGAGAGTGATGTCTGAAACCCGCAAGGTGAATGTACTGTATCTGTGACCTGATGTGCTTGTATGTGTATGTTGTGCAACACATGTATGTATTTGGATACTGTATAGGTGAATGCTTTCATGCCGTGACACACTCAAGATGTTCAAGACATGTTATGTGGTGGTTTCATGTTATGCCTACACAAGCTGTGCACAGGCCTGTATGATGTTTAGTGTTTCACATCTGCAATATCACCATTACACAAAGGCCATAGTTGTATTGTGTCGAGCCAATGTACAACAGGGTGTACACACATGTACATCACTTCTACTGTGTGTGTTGCTTCATGTCTCTGGCCATCCTCCATGGCCATGTGTACACATGTTCTGTCCAATGGTTGTGATGGCCATCTTATTTCACATGTCAGTGTTATCCCATAAGACATACAGCCATAGATATCATATGATCCACTGAGGACAGGGTTATGCAGACAAAGGGTGGTATGCATGGGATGTGAGACATCATGTTTTGCAGGATAGTTGAGCAGTATTGCAGTCAGCCCACTACATGTCATGGACATGTCAGATAGCACATGACATTGTGTGACATTCATAGTAAGGGTATAATCCAAAAGAGTGCATCCTGTGGGCTGGTCATACTCCAGCTCCAACACATTTAGAGTGTGTGCACACATATGCTCTCTGTACAGTACTGTTTGTATTCCCAACATGTGTAATGCTGATATGTAGTACCTGTCCCTACAGTAAAACACACCTCCACCATAGTATTCACAGTTGTCCACACATCTGGCAATGACAGTTTGGAAGGTTTAGTGTAGGTGTTTCATATAGTCTTCAATTGTTTCACATGGGTAACCACAGTGATGCATTGCAGGCCTGACCAGTGTCTATTAACAGGACCACCATACATTATGTGTACATGTGTTATGGCAGATAGCATGCAATTAATATGATCTGTGCATTATCAAACCTGGTAAATAATAATCTCACCTGACACAGGCTGTTGTCACTGCAAAACGCCAGAGGTACCTAAACAGGAGTGTCACAGCAGTAAGATCATTATCTACACCTGTGTGATAGCTGCAGGGTGCAATTTCCATGTTAGCACATAAGCCAGTACAATACACTATACTATGGAGTATGCACATCTGTGCATACATAGAGTAGCAGACTATAGCAGGGGTGTCGTGCCATAGGACTGCGGGACTGCAGCCCTCCCACCTGCAAAACCTGTAGAATGGGTCCCCCACCTGTAGAATGCATAAAATTAAGTCCCCAGTCACCCCACCATAGAACATATAAAAATATCTCAGAACTCCAAGCACACATGTTCAGGCATTCTTGAGATCACCAGACTGCATTGCCCACAGGCTGGACCAATAGCAGGAGGCTCCAGCCTCCTCACATCAGACCACAGCCTGCGCAGGCCAGTATGGAGGACCGATCAGGCAGGATTGCATTGGCTCACTGCAAAGTACAGGATTGCATGGCAGGCTGTTTTGGAGACAGGTAGGTTGCAGGCTGTTTTGGGGTGTGTGTGTGTAAATTGCCCCATTTGCTTCATGGTGTTGGGTAGATAATAAGGCTTGAACTCTGTACCTTGGGCCCAAGTGACAAGAGCCTGAATTCCCTACCCACCACCATTTCTAAAACATTTGCAGATTTTTGCCTCATATTTGTTCTGTTCCTCATAAAATCTGTGGTTTCTGTATTTTTGTTACTTAAAACAGACAGTAGTGCAGTGGTGCAGTGGTAGCAGTGGTAGCATTGTTGCCTGACAGCTATGGGTTGTCTGGTTTGATTCTTGGCTGGGGTGCCTTCTGTGTGGAGTCTGCATGTCCTCCGTGGGTTTGTTCTGGTGTCCTCAGTGGATATTTGTCCCTATTTTTTGGACTGTATTCCCCCATTATTGGCTTCATCCAGTTTTTTTTGTGCCAAGGTTGAGAGCTATGGTGATAACTGAACTCACTGAATATGTTTGGGGCTGTATTCCCCCATTATTGGCTTTGTTCAGGTGTTTTGTGCTAAGATGTTGACAACTATGGTGAGAACTGAATTCACTAAATGGTAGCCATTTAAGTTTCAGTCTTCCTTTCTTTCATGAAAATAGATGATTTGGCATAGTGGTATATTACTCTGGCTGTTTTGCACAGGGCCTGGGTTTAATACTTGGCAGTGAAATGTATGGTTGTAACACAGCATTTTATTCTAGCAACTTTCCAACATTATACAAGCAATGTTTAAAATGTGTCCCTGATTTTTGGGCTTTTGCCCCCCCAAATAAATTTTGGCTTTGTCCAGATTTCTTGTGCTGCAAAGTTCAGAGATAAAGCTGAGTGTCGAGTAGATTTTACAAGGAGCTGAGAGCTGCAGGGGAACGAAAGTTTAGTGCTGCTTATGCCAAAGCTGCTTACATTGAAAATAGCAAAACAGGGAGTATCCTTGCTTTTGATGCAGAAGTCTGTGGGTTCTACTCCCACAGTAGGTAGATCCATTGCTGATACTGTACTCTATTGTAAAGGGGATGGACACTGCAGTCCTCTTTGGCAAAGATACCTAGTAACTATGAACCTGTTATCAGTTTGCCATCCATTCCCTATTGCGATATTACTAGCATTATAATTTTTTAAATGCAACATAAGCAATTTATTCCTCAAGGGCAACATGCAATTTATTTGTAGATGAAACAATGACATATAAAGTTGTTTGTTAGCAGTAATCTCTTCATTAGTTAACCGATTTCTTTCATGTGGAATTATTTAGATGACTTTTACTTCAGAGATCGTGCATATTTACTGATACTGGTGGACTGTTGAAGTTTGAGTAGACTTTTATGATGAAAATGTTCTGAATTGGGCAGTTTTGTTATTATTGTTGCATGCATTTTGTTTCATTGTTTACTTGAAAAATGTTCAAAACAATAAATTTAAAATGCCCTCTAACAACTGTACTGTATTGTACAAGGAATATAATTTAATACAGTCAGGAATGTGTATTAAAGAGCATGTGTATGTTTCGTGTTCAAGGGGCCTATGATTTGAAAACAGCCCAGAATTAATCTTTATCTGCCACTGGCAAAATGTATTTTCTTTGAATGTGGGTTTCAATGCTGTTTCAATGAATGTGAGTTTCAAGGGCAGAGAAGTTTTAATGCTAAGTCTATTTTCATTGTGAGACTGCATTGCTTTGTTTAGCAGATATCTATTAGGGTTTATGCTGTAAAATATAAAATAAAACTTTCGAATGAAATCCATATCATCGCAGAAGTAAAGCAGTATGCACATTACAGTGTTTATGGCCAATGGGCGAAATAACCAAGGAATGGGACATTGGAATGGCTGCAGGGGGGACCATGATTTTGTGAGGGGGGAAGGGCAGCAAACTCAGACAGCCCCGGCTGGACTATACCTCTCAACTGTCCAGAATTTTGTAGAATGAATAGATTTCTGCTTCTTATTTTTGGTTTGTTCCTCATAAAATTTGTGGTTTTCGGCCAAATCATTTAGGAATGAAGTCAATAAATAATGATAGACATTGAGTTTCAGACATCATAGCCTTCAGAAAAATGCATGCTAAAGCAAGAACTGTTATTCTGTCAACTGTCTTAAGTTTATACAAGAGCAATATTTAGTACTGTTTGCATGTTCCTCCAATATATTTGGCCTTGTCCAGATTTCCTGCATTAAGAGGTTGAGAAGTACGTGCAAATAAATCACTTTATAGAATTAGGAATATCCAAACCTCTCAACTGTCCCCAATTTTGGCTCAAAATGTTGCTCTTCCCCTAATAATCCCTCTGCAAAATGGCAATTTTGGAAGAAAAAGTGGAGGGTTTACAATTATAAATAACTATAATGACAGAGTTATATATTACTTTTATTTCAGAAATGCATGTAGATGCTCTTATTTTGTCAGCTGCTCAAGTTAACAGTACTAATTTTAAAAAGGTGTCCCTTCTTTGACAGGTTCCCAGCTGTATTGTGTGGCAATTTTATATTTTTGCATAACATTTTTGGTCTGTTTTTCATAAAATTGTGGTTTTCTGGCAAATTAGTAGCAACTCATTAAAGACTGAAGTTAGAAAATAATGGCAGACATTTGATTTTCAGATTTCATACCTTCAAAAATTCATACTAATGCTAGACCTACTACTATTCTATTATCTTTCTAAGTTTATAAGAGCAATATTTAAACATTGTCTTTATTTTTGGGCCTGTGTCCCACTTCTATGTATGGCTTTGTCCAGATTTCTTGCTCTGAGGTTGAGAGGTATGAGTGTCAGAGCCATCACCGTCAGCCAGAGACATTTCAAACTGTGACCTACTTGTTGCACCCCACTCCCCATTGTAGTGGCTCTGGATGTGTCCAAGCAAGGCAAGGAGCAGTTATGCAGTGTAAGTGTGCAGAGTATTCCCCCATCCAAGGTAGACCACAAGTACAACCGTGGCTTTTCATCTGTCCTTGACTTTGCAGAATGTTCTGGTTTTCTGTCATATTTTTAAACTGTTGATTTATGCTTCTTATTATTCAGAAAATGCATGCTGTTGCAGTGCCCTGTTGCTCTGAATTAAAGTAGCAATGCTTTATTGACCATCAGGTAAGCTTGTCGGAGATTGTAAGATGCAAGTAAACTTTAATAAGCATACTGTTATAGAATTACCAACACTGAAATCCTTTTCATTGTTGCCATGCAGAGAATATTTACATAATTAGATAACATATAAGCTTTAGGTATTGAAATGCATATGACAGTATTTGAAATAAAGGACAGGATTACAGTATTTTCAGAAGCTCATTACATTTGTTGGAGACTTGTAGTTATCTTTGCAGGCTTTACCCGTAAACTAAACAGAATGCCAATCTATCATGTGTGGTCCATAACTTGTGCAGTAATCCTTTAAGCAATTTATCTTGAGCTTGTTTCTTGTTCGCTGTTCATTTTTTACTTTGATCATGTGTTCCCCATGAAACAAGTAGATAGTTGTTGTCAGGCAGCTGGTCTTTTTTGGATAAGAAACATTTTTACAAGTGGGGGTATCACAGAGATTGCTACTTTTAGCATGTTATTTGGTAATTTTATAAAGCTGAATATAAATTATAATTAGAACTGCAGTGCAAGGAGAAGTGGTTTGAGCTGAGTGCTGCTTGTTTTATTTTATACTTGATTTTGACTGGCATTCCAGTAATGTATTTAAAAAGCAATTTATTTTTTCATGCCTCACAACCTTTGTGTTTCCATCTAGATATTAAGTAAGTTGTCATGCAGCCAATGCATTGAAATATTTTTTCTTCTACACTTCATTTTGTCTTGATTGGACTCTCGTAATGATGGTTTGGCACCCAGGGAAGTGTATTCAATTAGAGTTCCAGTTGTTGTGGTTTTGAGCATAGCTCCACCCCTTTCTATTTGGTCATACCCCTTCCCATTGGCCCCACCCATTCAGTAGCACCCCTTTAATATGAAGTCACCAGCCGCCACTGGACTATAGTATGTGGCATGTGTGCATACATGCCTTGCATATGATGTTACAGTACATATTGTACAGTAACACATATAACTATGTGAAATATAGTTGTGTTATATGTGCAGTACTGACATACCAGACAACTCCAGACAAGGTAGTTGAGAGACACCCACCTCCACAATACCAGCTAAAGTTTGTGGATGGAGGTCTGCAGGTGTCCCCAGGTTGGCCAGTAGCTCCTCAGTATGTGTGAGTAGGGGCTGGGTGAATGGCCCCCACCTGTTGCACCTTGTTCCCTGGCGATTGCATTAGCATGCTGTTTCGCCCATCTTATGAGGTCAGTGCAGTGTTGGCGCACCTGCTGATAGGTGTGATTGTGACCGCCAACATCATTTACCCTCCTGTGGAGTTCCTCCCACAGGGCATCCCGCTGCTGTGCATCCTGTGGCAGATGGCTGAAGAGTTTTGTATGGTTGTCGAGGAGGTATGGGATGAGGACCTCATCCTCCAAGTAAGTGTACGCTGGCAGCCTGCTATGTGGCATACTTGGAAGACATAATGATGGAGACAGGTCACAGTAACTCACAGAGAAGTACAGAAGTACAGCTGAACATACATGTGTATCACATTTATTAATATTACAAATAAGTCTTTGAAAATCTACATGACACTGACACCACTGACATGTTTAAGTCACACACATTTGACACTTACTGGTGATGTGATGTTATCACCATATATGTGTGTGTCATGTGATGACATTGCTTATACTCTATGTGGATGTTGTCTTGACGGGCATGTCTGTTTGCCTGTACTGGTGTCTTTACCTATCAGCACATGACTGGATGTGTTCACATTAATGCAATCGAACTTAATGCTGTGTATATGTCACATATATAGTCATACATAGCCATTAGGGACATGACCTGTGACCCTGCAGACTTGCAAGTATGTATTTGTTTTGCCATATACATCTACATGGCACTGTACAGCTGTGTAGTATCCTGCCATGTATTGCCTGTGTTGCACATGTGTAATACATGGGACAATAGCTAGCCTGATGGTATTTGCAGGGTTGGATATCAACTATAGCATGTATGGTCATAATGATCTAGTAGGCTATATGCCCTGTGCCATTTATGAGCCTAGGCAGTCAGGTTACCTAGCTGTAGGCAACAGACAGGTACGTTTCGGTGGCCAGTTCAAGCAGTGCCACAGAACTGATCCACAGGGTTACTGATATATTTGGCATGCAGTCATAACACCATGTCACAGAGAGGGGCAATGTGCAGCTTTGCTGGGCAGGGATGCATAGTATGGCAAGAGTATGTTAAGTGTATGGGACAAAGATCTGTCAGGCATGTTGTGATCTTTGTACTAGAAAGGTGGATGTACATAAAGTATGTGTTTATCTGGGATCAGAATGTCTTAAATATAGCATGTCCAACACCACTGGGTTGGACATGTCTTTATTCAGAGTAGGCTGCATGCTACATAGTAGAGCTAGGGATTTGGAAAGGCAGTGTAGGCCATCTACACATGGGCAATAACCCTTAAAGGAAATATGTGATCTATTATGGGGTCATATGAGTGTTGTGTATGGCTGAGCAATTATCTCTGTATTCATGGATGGCACCCTGTCATGATTAGGGGTGCCACATATGACTACCTGACTGGTGTGGTAAAGTAACTATCAAAGGAAAGACTACTGTCCAGCTGCATCCCATACACACACAGTTGCCATTATGTTGACCTCTGCCTAGGTGGTAGTTCATGGGTACAGGGTTTTAACATTGGGGATGACAATGCAATACTTAGCTGTCAGATTGTGGCCATATGTCACACACCACACATCTGACACACTAATGCCCTTCTGTATGTTGAACCCAGTGCACATAGCTCCTAATTCATAGTCATTTGCAAACATCAATAGGCAGATGCCTTCTGTGTTAGTCTGTGTGGTATAGATAACAAAGAGGGGGAGTACCAGGAATGAACCCTGCATTACTGTGGCTGGCACTGGTTTGATGTGAGTTTATTAGTCAGACACCTTCTGTAGTGTTGGTTCTGCCAGCATTCCAGTTGCAAGCCACTCATGTGAAATAGGAATATACACCTAGTTTACTGAGTGTAGCTGGAACACAGTATGGGTAATGGTGTCCTACAACCTGGCAAGGTCATGATATGCAGTGTGAATCAACCCTACTGTCATCTACATCTGTACTGAGTACATCAAATACGTTGATCATGGTTCATGGTCTTACAGACCAGACTCAGCAGGGTAGTTGTGCACTCTTTCCCATTATCAATGGTGTCTCCCCCTTTGTGGGCTGTGATAACTGTTGCTGTGCACCATTTGGTGTGCACACAGCCTGACATGGAGTTATGACTGAACATGATGTGTATGTGGATAGCTGATTGTTCTTACATTTGTGTAGGATACACCCTGGGATGTTGACAGGTCCCATGAAAACTGTATGTATGGCTTTAGAGAGTGCAGCTTGTACCTGCATAGTTGTTATTAAAGGGGCCCTGTAGTGTACATGGATATATAACTAAGTGTACCTGTTGGGGGGAGGTGGGAGTGGGTTTAGATTCTCCAAGACCCTATCTGGATAAACAGGTGCTATTTCTGTAGGTGCAGTACTTCCCATGCCATAGTGCTGTGCAGCACGGCAGGTCTTGTCGTTGCCATTACGATTAATGACACAGCTATAGAATGCTCTGTGCTTGGCCTCATAATATGTGGCTGATTAGTTTCACAGTAGGTTTGTGTGGTATTATATGGTGTATCTGCATCTTACTGAGGCTGACCAGGGATCACCTACACTCATGTGTGTTCACTCTTGCAACAGTTACTACCTTCTGCGGTACAGTTTAAAGCATGATGCCACCAGTTTGCCTTCTTATTTGTGTTTGGTTGAATGTTGGTTCTGTTTCAATGGCACAATCGCTGCATGTATGTGACTGCTTAAGGTTCATTTGTGTAGGATTCAGCATTTGCACATGCATTGTCCATCTGCATGGGTGCCATGACAGTCACCACTTTGCTCTTAGGAAACATAACATTGGCATTGGAGACCGACTATGTGTAGCATGCTGTTAGCGCTGTTTGTGTGACTACTGTGATCCAGGTCATTGGAGTTGATGGAATCCAACATGCATTGAGCGCAGGTGTTGATACATGAGGAGTCTTCCCAGTTCATAATGGAATAGTTGAGAGTAGCCATTATTATGGTTTTCTGTCTCAGACAGAATCTTCCCCATTACAGCACATTATGACAGTTGGGAAATCCGCGGCATGGTGGGTGATCTGTCTCAAGGTGCAATTTGAATTTCACTTTGGCACAAAGTTAGTTGCTCAGCATAATGCATCTGAAGTTATGCAAGTGCACTAACATGGGGGTGTACATATCCTGCAGGAATATGGACACACCTGCGGCCCATGTGTTCCAATAAAGGATAATGGGCAAGATGTGATATGCGTTATAACATGGTCATGCAGGTGTGCTCTCTGGAGCACTGAAACATCTCAGCCACTGCACAGATATGTTCCCCATGTTAGGGATTGACATATGTGTGTCCATATAGTGTTTCTGACATGTATCATTGTGTAGTGAGACCCGCAGTTTATTGCTTGGCTATCCCTGTAACAGCGGTGGACCTTCACTTGAACTGTGCATGATGAAGGCACTATAGGGGAAGCATGAGCCCTAGGCAGTAAACAGATTCCCAGGGATGACAAGTACAGGCCCTCTCTGGCAAAGCATCATGGTTTGTCATCCATGTTATCCCAGGCAGACAGATACTGGATACCCTTTGACTTGCACCACTACACTAGACAATTGTGGAATACAAACCTTTTGTCCCTGTACTGCAGTATCATTCTGGCCAATGGCAGAATGATACCCAGGCCTTGGGACATACCTGCATGGGCTACAAGACCTGACAGTTCCTGCATGTGTTTCCATGCAGTCCAGGCTACTGCATCACAGGTCCTGCACAGCATGGAATATGCCAGAGCCATGTGTATAGTTCAAAAGGTAGTCTGAGTGTATGGGTATGTGGCTAATCATGGCAGACAGGCAGCTGACAGTATGTATGCCCTCATATAGGTTGGTTTGTAGCATAGTGCTAGAATTTGCATTCACAAATGAGTACTGTTGGGCATGTTTCCGGCCACGTGTTCTGAGGTGTGGCACAATTATGCAAACTATGTCATACAGTTTGTGTATTTCGTTGTCTGTCTCTTCCAGCTTGGGAGGTCACTTGTTTGGTCAGATACTTAGAAGCATCTGTGAATGTGTGTGATTTCTGGTAGTGTGTGTTTGAGTGCCCTTACTGTCTTCTGGTAAGGGTATGTGTTGGTTATGATGATGAGATGCATGTGTTAACCTACACCTCATGACTGTCCAGTCCAGTCATGGCTGTAGACTGGGCTGCCTTCCAGCTTAGCCCTGTAGCTAAATCCCAAACAATGTGTGGGGCATGGTGTTAGGTGGGTTTGGCAGTGTACATGGCTTAGAGATTACATTCCCCCAAGATGGCAACATACACAAAGCTGACATTAGTAAACACCAGTAGCTGACTAGTGGACATGCCCGTATGAGCATTCAGTACTACAAGTACCAAGTACTGTATTTAGTTTACTTATTGCTTATGTTTTAGACAGTGATGCTCACATGTAAATATGTGTGTTATAGACGCAACAACACTGGCTATTACAGAAACATTGTAGCTACCTTTGCAGCAATCCTCCTCTGAGGAGCACATCTCTTCCTGTTAGTTGATTACAGATGATGCAAGTGTCTACAGGTCTGTTTCCTTCTCTGGGTATATACTCACATATCCACCAGGACCATGAGCTCTGTTGGGCACAGACACCCACTCTCCAAACAAAGTCATATATCAATAGACTCTGATGCCATTATCAACATGATCAGGATATAATCAGATAGTGTAAGCCATCCCCTATGAAGCGGCTATTACACATGGGCAGCAGTCTTCTACATCTTACACTCCTACTGCAGATGTTACACTGGAGTTAAAGATGATATGCAACCTGTTTCATTACCAGTACTGTGCACTACCTTACATACAGTATGTGCAAGCGGCTGATAGATTGGCAATGAGAACTTAGGCTACACAAACCTGGTAGTTCAACCAGTGTGTCTCTTCTCTCAATATACACTCTATGTAGGTGTACACATAGCCATTTGGCCCAGCCCTGTAACAAAGGTCACTACACATTTGCATAACATGTACACATGCACAGCTGTTACTGCTTGCAAATGATACTAGAGAGGACCAGCCCTGTAACAAAGGTCACTACACATTTGCATAACATGTACACATGCACAGCTGTTATTGCTTGCAAACGATACTAGAGAGGTCCAGCCCTGTAACAAGGGTCACTACATATTTGTATAACATGTACACATGCACAGCTGTTATTGCTTGCAAACGATACTAGAGAGGTCCAGCCCTGTAACAAGGGTCACTACACATTTGCATAACATGTACACATGCACAGCTGTTATTGCTTGCAAACGATACTAGAGAGGTCCAGCCCTGTAACAAGGGTCACTACACATTTGCATAACATGTACACATGCACAGCTGTTATTGCTTGCAAATGATACTATACAGGTGGATATTACATGTGTTATGTGCATGGATAGTTACCTAGCTCTTCCAATTATCTTTGCTATCATGCTGCTAAACTGTCAGATGAATACAAATGATATGTATCCTGTTATTGAGTATTGTAATTGCCAATAGACATAACTACTGTTTGCATAACATAACAGAACTGCTATATAGAATAGAATACAGATCTGCCTAAAATACTGTACATTATACAGTTATTGGCACAATATCCCACAATGCAAACCATATTTGCACAATAAGCCCACCTTTGACATGTTCATCTTACTTTTACACCCCTACATATGTCGACTGTTACAATATATCGACATATACTATCTCCTGTTATAGCACATACTTATTGGACAGTGGCTGGAAGCAAATTGGTGAGTTCCAAGCCCATATCATTCCTTGTGGTGTATGCGGAGTTTGCCTTGTGACCTACAGCAGTACACACATAGAATACTATAAGCATTACTACTGCTCAACAATACATTGCTACAAGGTAGCTATTTCCACTATATGCATTGATTACACTGTAATTCTTACAGAACAGGTACTACTTACACAGACATACTACATGTTATACATACCTTCTTAGTAATTGGAGGTGTTATTGACTAGTATAATACTCATTTTCGGTTCATCTTTCAGTGTTTTGTACTGTCCTACAGGTAGATGCAGATGGTTTGAATGTGTGACAAGGCAACCTTTTATAGTTACAGATCAGTAACATGTGCTATCCCAATAACCAATCGGTGTTCCTAAGTAGCTAATTACATGCACATCAGCTGTGCTGCTACTGCCTTAGCCAGTACCATGGCTACAGTGGAGTATAATTGAGTACTCCACTTGGGCTTTGTCCCTTTGCCTTACTTGTGAGGAAGACAGCCTGGAAGTGTTGTTTGGAATCTATTGCAACAGCTGTATGGAGACGTACAGTGATATATTGTGTGTAATGCCTAGATGATTTGGTCTAAATGTGAGTACTACTGTTATATTTCTGAACAGTACTATGTGTGCAGGGTTTGTCTGTACCTAATACTTCTGCATATGTTTCAGTCTGGTCAGGTTGTTTGACCAGCTCAAGGCTGCATAGTTATGCATATAATGTTAGGGGGTTTACAGTGTGCTTAACAGACATATTTAGTTTGGTGTTACTGTGTAGCATACTGTGCTAATAATCAGTACTCTGTAACACTTCCTGGTGTATGAACCTTTCAACCCTCTGAAATGGGATTAGTTCATACAAACTCTGTTACATCAGCAGCTGTTCAATTGTATAACAGCAATTGAACAGCTGCTGTTCAATTGCTGTTATACAATTGAACAGCTTCTGATCAATTGTATAACAGCAGCTGCTCAATTGTATAACAGCAATTATTTCACATAGGGCCATGTTAGTGTGTCTGTGTCCAGTTATGTTAAGGTTTCAGCAGATGTTGTACAGTAGTTGAATAATTGGTTATGGTATGACAGTATGTATTGATGTAATTATGTTGATTGTGGGGTAGATGTTGGTGGGTGTACATAGCACATGCAGGTGTGTAGGAACCCCTTTTATACAACGTCTATATGTGTATGGGTGTTCTTTCCCTCTGTGAACACCTATCTCTTAGTGGATTAATACTATGGTAATTGCAGGTTGATTCATTAAGGCACTGTTAAATGCTTCCTGTATAGCATGCAGGTACTGTTAGTCCTTGAATCCTTTTGACAATACATCGGTATGTAATAAAGTTTTGCAAAATGAAAGCTGTCTGTGTATTTCTGTCATGGATATTTGCAGTCATTGCAGTTGTGCTGGTGACTGTGTCCATAGAACATATTTGTAATAGTGCATTGGCATATACTCTTCATATGTTATGTTCATATTGTTTGGGGGGGTGGAACATGTGATTGCTATGGTCCATGTTATACTCAGATATGAACACTTCGGATGCTGTCTACACACATGTATGTATGTGTGTGTATATATATATATATATATATATATATATATATATATATATATATATATATAGATATAGATATATCTGTGTGTGTATATGTATATAGATATATATATTATTGCATACGTTTATCTGTACCTTCATAGATGTGTAGATGTTTTTAACCTATCTATATATCTACATATATATGTAGATCTGTATATATCAACATGTCTCTATGTATATATCTCTCTCTCTCTGTATATCTATCTATCTATATATATATATATATATATATATATATATATATATATATATATATATTTATATATATAGGCATACACCTTTCATTGGGTACATGGCGGGTTGTCCTATTTCAACACATTCCTCCCATTTGTGTTTTAACCTGTCTGCATACACAACTGGGATAGATACATTCCAGGTAAGTAAGTGTAAGGTTACTCTGAGAATGGAGTACATGGTTGCAGGTTCTACTCCTGGGAGGTGTTATTATTTTACCTCTCAAATTAGGCACTGGTAGGGAAAGTGTGAATAATGCACAGTTAAGTGGTTGTAAGCAGGTTTGCCTGTGGTCTGCAAGATGTTAAATAAAGGTTAAACCTGTGAAGGGCTTCTCCGTTTACCATGTTTCAGTGCTACTTACCGTCGCGTAAACCCGCTTACAACTGCTTAAGAGTGCTTTAATTCACCTGCATCTAACAGCCCTTATTCTGGCCCTCAAAATAACTTAATAGCCCTTGCAGGTTTTGAACCTGGGACTATGAACATCACAGTCACTGACTTTACCACTAAGGCATCTGAGATATATTCAAATGCTATAGTGTTTAGAATATACATTTTACTACAGGCATTCCTCACTACTGAAAACAAATGTGACAGTCAATTGGTGTACATATGTCTGATACATGCTAATGTTCATATGTTTGTGAAATTAGGTGTTGCAATGTGACATGACAGGGTGTATTATGAATGAGAAAGGGTTTTTTTTTGTGTCCTTTTTATATTGTCTCCATACTCAATGTATACCCCTCTATTTCACTTATTGAACATCTGACCCAGGCCCTCCTTGATGCATGATTTCATTACCCATCATTCCTCCCCCATCTCAATCTTCACATACACAACAACCATTCCTTCTATGGTGAATTAGGTTAATATTAATAGTTATAATACCAGAGCTGCATGTGTTTTGTGTACACTCCAATTCCTTTGGAGTGCTTCTGTGTCATGAAGTGTGTTCATGGATGTTTATATATATGGCTATTGATGTAACTGCATAATATATATATATATATATATATATATATATATATATATATATATATATATATATATATATATATATATATATATGTGCAGACATCACTGACATGTATATATATATATATATATATATATATATATATATATATATATATATATATATATATTTCGTATTAATTTGTAACAGTAATACATATGTAGACTGGAATGTGTTGGTTCACATACTACAGTACATTACAATGTACTGTACATATGTACACAAAGTGACTGTCCCATTTGTGATCATTACAGTGGAATGAATATGGTATAAGGTGTAGTCTCAAGACTGCAAAATATGCATACACCTCAGATGGCTTAGTGGTAAGTCCCCTGACTATAGTGTGCATGGTCCAGGGTTCAACACCTCCAATGGTTTAAAATTTTTTTTACTCCAGAATAAGGCTCATTTAAGCAGTTGTAAGCATGTTTAAAAGTGTTTGTGTGACATTATAGCAGTGGTTAAACACAGTTAAACAAACTTTGTAATGTATAACCTGTGCGCGCAAACATGGCCACATCCTCTAACTACTCAGGATATATACATGTCAGTAAAGTAACATCTCACTATGTGCTTACTTAACATCACATTCTCTGTTAACTGTACTCTCATAGGTTCATAGGTTCATAGGTAGGTACTAGGCTATCTGCCCCAGGGCATTTATAAGCCTAGCCAGAATGTGTTGGCTTTCGCCTCCCTTTTAGATGAGTTTCCTGAACCCCTATCCAGTAGGGCCATTGAAGTGATCCCAGGGGTAAATTTATGATTTCCCATCCACTCGTCAAGATTTCTCGTAAAGAGAGTCAGTGAGGGGCTTTGCCTAACATAGATTGGGATTCTATTCCAGAGCGAGGGAAGTCTCGGGGACAGGAATCTATCCCTCCAGCATGCCCTATTTATTGTTGTGTTGAGGTTTATATCCCTAGAGCATGTGGTTCTAAGAGATTTGGTTTGCTCGAGGTGGAGCATGTCCATTAATTCTGGGTTAGACATAGCCTTGTACGTCAGGCAGAGATCACCTCTGAGTAGGTGGTAAGCAACCGAGTAGAGCTGGAGTTTCTTTAGTCGAGCTGCATAGGGCATGTGTTTGAGGCCCACGATCCTCTTGGTGAGGTACTTCTGTGGTCTTTCCAGCTGTTGCAGGTGTCGAGTAAGTTACATCCGAAATGGGGCATTGTACTCTATTATAGGCCTGATGTGCGATGAGTAGAGGGGCGCAATGACCTCTCTTGATCTAGATGTGAACCCTTTCATGATTAGGTGGGCTACATAGAAGGATTTTCTAACCACTTTGGCAATGTGATTATCAAAGTAGAGATTGCTATCTACTTGTGTCCCCAGATCCCTAATTAAATATTCTGTACTTAGTGGATTACCACCTATGTGGTAGTTCGTGGGCACTTTGTTTTTCCCAAAGGGGATGACTATGCACTTTTTGACATTTAGCTTGAGCCATGGTTCTGACACCAGGTATTCGTCTCCGTGAGACCCTTCTGGAGGATGTCTGTGTCAGCCGGAGAGTCAATTATGGCCCCCAGTTTGCAATCATCTGCGACCTAGGTCAGCCATAGTCCTACCGTGCTTGCCTGTACCTCAGAGAAGTATATACCGAACAGGAGGGGTCCCAGGACTGAGCCCTGTGGGATGCCACTTGTAACCGGTTTAGAGTCGGACATGACACCCACAACTCTGACCATGTGAGTTCTATCCATGAGCCAGTTGGCAACCCATCTCATGACATAGGGGTTAATATTCAAGCTGGTAAGCTTGTCTATAATGCCTGAGTGGGGAATGGTGCTGAAGGCCTTTGCAAGGTCCAGGTAGGCTGTTTGGACTAACTTTCCCTCATCTATGGCCTTGGTAACTGTTTCAAATAAGTCAACTAGGTTAAGTAGGCAAGATCTGCCTCCTTAACTCCAGCACACATGGGTTTATATGGGTGTTTCGAATGTTTATTATACAGACAATTATTACCTATATATACAAGCTGTGGTTAAGGTATACTTTTGAACATGATAAACGTCCCTGCCTTTATTGGGATTGGGACCTCGAATGCACAGATACTATGCAGATGATGTAACCATTACACTGTTGACATTAACGTTGCTTCTGCCTATATCCTATTTAGATGATTTCT
Source organism: Protopterus annectens (assembly GCF_019279795.1). NCBI lineage: Eukaryota > Metazoa > Chordata > Ceratodontiformes > Protopteridae > Protopterus > Protopterus annectens. Next base: position 205,037,650 of record NC_056730.1, read on the forward strand.
ATGTGTAACCTAGGCTAAGCAAAGGGCGGAGGCCCCCAAACCCACTGAGCTTCACTTACTCTTGAAATAACAACATATAACAAATGTACTGTGAGACAATACATTACATTCCTAACTACATTAGGCATAGCCCCTCACTGACACACTTCAAGGGAAACCTTGTCGTGTGAATGGGTAACAGAATATACATCCCTGGGATCATGTGTCCATGAACCGTACAGCCAGGGAGTGGGGGAGCCTGTCCAGTTTGATAGCTGCGAGACCTGTTGGGGAAATTGAATGGTGTTGAATTGTCACATTAACATGCCCTCTTTAGATCACTAAGTGCCCCTATCACCTTCCAGAACCCCAGTCTTCAGCAGCTTCCAGCAACTCTGCCTGGAATTGCTTCATTGGCTATGCTTGACAGAGACTCAGTTACTTCATCAATGGTGCGGAGAAAGCCAACACACTGTAGCTATGCTTCTAATTGCTCCTTGGGCAGATAGGTAGTAGGCTATCTGTGAACCTCTAAAGTGCAGGCCATCACAACCATAATATGTGAATAAACAGACTTTCAGATCACAATATACAGTGAGAAATCACCATGTAGTCAGGAAACAGTTAAGTACAGCAAGAACATACAGAACACTGATACTTAGTCACTCCAAAAGCCTATCTTGGAAGCTAGAAGACTTATATAAGTTTAAGGCTTTCTATTACTTATCAGCAGGTTACCTACAGGAGAGATGAAAAACAAGCACAGATGGGAAACATGCATGCAACAATACCATACCAGCCTATGTGTCAGCTTTAGGCTTTGGAATACTCGCCAAGGCTATTGGCACCCCCATGGTGCCTTATTTAGGAGAGTCCCGAAGGTGAATACCAGCTCCATAAACAGCACAACTGCAGAATCAATGAGGGTTATGCTACTCAACACCAGGGGTTGTGATCACAACATGCATGCACTCACAGCACTCCTCAGGATGGACAACATCAACATCTGTGCAGTAACTGAGATTTGTTTTAAGGCTCCAGAGAGCATACCGGCACTACCAGACTACAACCCATACCACACATTTCAGCCACAGAATATGGACTGACACAGACATGGAGGGGTGTATCCATATTCATCAGGGATACCTACACCTTCTGGTTAGTGGGGCAGCATGATACCTCTGAGATCATCCATGTGCAGTTAACATCAGCCACAACTGCAATGTAAGCTGTGGCCTGCCATGGATCACCCTCCATGACCCAGGACCACCACTCCACCTACCTGAAGACAATGGAGAACATGACAGTCCTAAAGCACACCCTGGCATTGGTCGATGTCAACTACCATACCATTAACTGGGAAACTTACTCCAGTACTCACTTCCAGGCCCAGCGCTTCCTGGAATTTATCACCTCATATGCCCTGTATCAGGTAGTAACCTCCCTAATGAGGGGTGAAAACATACTAGAAGTGGTCATCACCAACATGGGCAACAGGTGTACCACAGCGGAGGTTAACCGGTCACTGGTTAGATCTCACCATGAACTATTCACTGTTTCCACACCCAAGCATCTCCCCCATGCACGGATACTACAGTGTATACCTCTGCTACAGCTAAATTTACACTACTAGTGACAGGGGTGGGGGGTTTGCAGCCCCCACTCTAAAGGGAAACACTGCTCAAGATACAGACAGATTTACAAATGCAGTCTATAAGCACCTACATGGATGTATGGATCGTGCCATCACTGGTAAACCAAGACTCGCTCCTCTTAGACAAGGACACCAGTCTGGTGGGCCTCTGCAATAAACAGGCTATACCACAGAAGTAGGACAGTGTTCCAGAAAAACAGCAAATCCCACGAAGGGCCGACATTCATGACCACTATTAGCATGATACCTAGGTCCCTCATGACATCATCCAAGGCTAACATCAGCAAGAGAATATGCAAGGATTCAAAAGATACCCACAAAACCTTCTTTAGCTATGTCAAGGGTCTAAGTGGTGACACACAGATTTGCAATGTGCCGGTGAAATATAGCACAAAATATGCTGACCCTACTGATATCGCCAACATCCTTGCAGATACATTCAGTGCATACTTCTCCCTCTAAAGAGCCCACAACACTACCCAAAAGGTACAGTATCCCACACATCAGAGACACACAGGTGGAAATGGCCTTCTCTAACAGCAGAACACAGCGTCAATGGAGGCAGATGTTGTCCCAGACTGCATCTTGCAAACTGTACAAGACAACTTGACCCCCCCCCCACCTAATTAAGCTTTCCAACCTCAGCTTCTCCACAGGCTACATGCCCATACAATGGTGCATGGCAACGGTTATTCCACTCCATCAAGGTGGAATCACAACTGACCATGGTAACTACCACCCCATAAGCCTGACTAGCCTGGTCTGCAATGGTATGGATCGCATCCTCATGGCACTTATTAACAAGTACATTGGTAACCTCCGAAAATGTGACCCAACCCAGGTCAGCTTGGTTGAGTGCAGTTCATGCCTACTGAACCTGTTTGCCGTCTTACATACAGTCACCAAGACATTAGATGATGGGGGAGGTGGTTCACACATACTACATGGACCTCGCCAAGGCTTTTGACACCATGCTCCACTCAGGTATTATTGATAAACACACCAACCGTTACATACATCCGTACATCACAGGTTGGGTTGCCAATGGTTTACACACAGAACCCACATTGTACGACTACTGGTCATCAGGTCCAACTCTTGACCAGTCATGACTGGTGTCCCACAGGACTCAGTCCTGGGAGCCTTACTGTTTGGCATATACTTCTCAGAGGTACAGGCAAACACAGGTGGACTACGGCAGACCATGTCTGGCAATGACTGCGAACTGGGAGCCATGATTGATAGTCCAGCTGACACAGACATCCCTCAAGGGGCCTCACAGAGACCGTCACAGAGTGTCAACATCATGGCCTCCAGCCATGTGCCACTAACTGCATGGTCATTCCATTGTGGAATATTAAACACCCACATATTAACACATAAGTGGCAGCCACTTTAATACAGACGAGGTAATGGGGTATCTGGGGACTAAGGTAGATAATGATCTCCCCTTTGACAATCATATCTTCACAGTAGTTAGGACATCCTTCTGTGTAGGCCATCTGATTACTAAAGGGTTCCCATCTAGACATACTGGGGTTATAGTGCCCCTTTACTCATCACTCATCAGTCCCATCATAGGGTATAATAACCTATTTGGGATGTACCTCAGAAAACACTTCCAACAGCTGGGAGGTCCACGAATGTACCTCGCCAAGGGGAATACTGGCCTCCAACATATGGCCTATGCAGCCAGACTGAATAAACTCCTGCTTTACTCAGTGGCATCTCATTTACCCAGAGATGATCTCTGCTGGCCAACACAGCCATGTCGAACTCAGGCTTAATGGATATGCTCCACCTATGGGAATCCATGTTACAGTGAGCCACACACTGTAGTGAGCTGAACCTTGCCACAACAATAACTGGTAGATGCTGGAGGGATGGATTCCTGTCACAGACACTCCCCGTACTTTGGAATAACATCCCTAACTACATTACACAGAGCCCCTCACTAACACTCTGCAAGAGAAACCTTGAAGAGTGGATGGGGAACAGTAGATGTACCCAACAGATCCCGCCATTGGCTCTGCTCCACAGAGGGACAGTTAATGAATCAATGGGGTGGCAAAAGCTGACATATTTTGGCTAGACTTATGAATGGCCTCTGGCAGTTGGCCAAGTACCTACCTATGAATCTATAGATACAGTATCAGCACATGCTGATAGGTTAATTTACTGTTCAGGTGTTGATTTACCTTGTGCCAATGGTAGTTGTGTGTGCAATAGTTGAGGGCTGCCTATGTTGGATGCACACAGTAGACTGCCTATACATGACAATTTACAGGTAGTCTTGTGTGTGTGCCATCCATTTTTACTGTGTGTGCAGGTGAAGAAAGGTGTCAGTCCCTAGGTGCCTACACTGTCAGTGTGTGTGCTATATGTTCCCTCTTTGCCAAGGCATGGGCATACTGGGCACACCTCCGTCTGCCTACTGGGGCTGGCTCAGGGTGTTCATGGTCATAGTTCCTCTGTGCCTGTAGGGCCCTTGGCAATGGTGGTGGGCTGTGAGGGCCTTCACCATTCTGTCCCTGCTACAGCTGTTTCCACAGGACCATATTGTATAGCATGGCACATACTATGAAGATGTGGGCACACGTGCCTGGAGAGTACTGCAAGGCTCCACCAGATATGTCCAAGCAACAGAACTGTGATTTCAGCATCCCAAACACACGCTCTATGATGATTCTGGTTTGTGCATGTGCCTCATTATGGCATTCCTGCATGGGTGTGTGTGCATTTCTGATGGGAGTCATCATCCACGGTTCCAGTGCATAGCCAGCATCCTCCACCAGGTGGACATTTGGGATGTCCCCCCTGGCAAATAACTGATACAGCTTTGAGGCATGCCAGATGTGGGAGTTGTGATAACTTCCTTGGCTGCCAGCACACACATCCATGATAATGCCCTGGGCATTGCGCATGACCTGGCAGTTGATGGAGGGGTATCCCTTGCAGTTTATGTAGCGCCTACCCTGCTAACTGGGTGGTGACTTGATGTGTATGTGTGTGCAGTCTATTGCACCCAGTACCTCTGGGTATTCTGCCACATGGTGGAAGAGACACATTTTGCTGGCTACCTCCTGCTGCATTCAGTGGAAGAGACGCATATTGCTGGCCAACTCCTCCTGCATTCAGGGGACATATATGTGCTCATTGGCATGTGGTAACATGGCATCCAGGAACTGGTGTAGTACCCTGAATGCTGATGCCTGTGAGATCCCCATGATATCCCCAGTTGGTCTTTGAAAGGTACCTGTAGCTAGTATTCTCAGACTTACACATACCTTCATATCCACTGGGATGGGTTCCCCTCTGTTTGTTCTGGCTCTGAGGCGTGGCCGGCACAGCTCCACAAGTTGCTGTAGGATGTCCCTGTCCACCCTGTAATGCTCTACTATCTCCAGATCATGTAGCCCCTGGTAGGTTACCCTGGGCCTGAACACTCTCCTCCTCCTCTGGTGCCTGAGGTGGTCATGTGCATCATCCTCCACACCACCTTCAGTCTCCAACACATGCTGGTGGATCAAAGCTATGGCAGCCCCTAACATGTACATACTAAATGTTCCCTGTCTGTATACACCACTGGTGCAGATTGTATGGGAACACACAAATGTGTGTGAGGTGCTTTCATACTTTATACTATTGTGCTATGGATACTGCTGATGTCAGTGGGTGTGTATGAGCTATTCCAGCTGCAACATGTCTTAATTATGGGTTTTGCAATGAGTACTGCAAGTGTGGGGCCTTTACTGTAGAGATATGCTTGCCTGCCTTGATTAATCTGTTGCCCTGTAATTCACTTTTAAACCTGGATCCCCTCCCATTATCAGGCATGCATCCACCTGCCATCTTTCTTGTTTTGTACTTTCCCTACCCAGTCATGGCAAAATGTGTCTTGTAGCTGATATACTGCAAATCGGCTTTGTTCTGCTTTACTGTTTTCTTTGCAGTACAGCCCCTCCCCTTTCCTGTTCTGCAGGTAGCTGCTTGCAGCCTTGTTAGCTGTTATCAATGGCCTACTGTAGGTGCTAATTAGTCATTTGTACTCCAATTTCACTGCTGCAGCATTTCCTTATTTCTTTCCTATATCCTTCCTGTTTCAGCTGCAGTGAACTCTGCGGAAACCCATTTACCGGATTTACGCTCGTTTTCATCTCCGTTCACATGCTTCCTTTGTTACCTTGTGTACTGTCAGCTAAGCAAAGCTATGGCCAGTTCAACACACCCCTATCCTGCAGCTTTGCCTAGCTAGGGGCAAACCGGTTTAGCAATTCTCCAAAGTGCTTACAGCAATGGTGACACACCCCTCTCTTGATGTCATCTTTATCTCAAGGGCACACCTCGGTGTTATAACGCTATGCTGTGAGGTGCATCCTTACACCAGTGGGGAATCTGTGATTCACTATTACTCCTCTCATTTGCATGGCATTGCCTACTAATTCCTAGCTACCGCGCATAACACTGTCACAGCCCCTTAGCAACCCTTGCGCCATAGTATGGTGTAGCATGCCTGCTGCCATTGACTATTATCAGGAAATCGTGATATGAGTTACATTGCAGTTTTATTCTTTATTTTTATATTTTCCTTGTGATCCCCTTTGCACACCGCTGCCCTGTGCTTCCACATCGCAATAGTGCGACGCCAGTGGCTATATATTTAGCCATTGGCATATGTTAACAATATAATACATATGTTTGGTCGGCTGTCATGGCTCCGGTTTTATGTTTGCAAAAATGTAAACTGTTTTGTACGGTTTACATTTCTGCATGCTTACACTAAGCCTGCACCACTTCCTGGATCACTACATACCTTCATTTGCATGCTACACTGCTGCACATGGGGTAATTAGCATACAAGGCCTAGGAGTTATGCGGGCATAGCATACGCGGGTAGTGCACGTGGGAGCAGCTCGTACCTGGATCGCTTGGTGGCCATATTTGGTGTTAGAACGCCGACGCTACACCTGCACCTGGCGCAAGCTTTATGAATCCTGGGGGTTGTCTTTCAGTTTCAGTGCAGCAAGGAGACAAAATGTCTAAAGCTAAGGAGCTTTCTGTATTGTCTTGGAAGTATTTTATTGTTTTATGACTTCTACCATTTGCCAAGGATCTGAGGAAACGCCCTTGTCTATGTGTTTTCACAGGTTGATGCTAAATGCTACTAGCTGCTATAAATTGTTGTTTTCACCTGGGATAGAGTCAAATGACAAGAAATTATGTCATTCTGAAAGCTATCCCAGCAGTAATCTTTGAGATATTAATTTAAGAAGTCTCTTAGAGATGGCATTCTGTATTCTGTCTTTGACCTGACAACATCAAGATCCACTCACCACATCTGCCTTGCTGCTCTAATTAAGTAAGCATAGTAGGATATAGTAATTCTCTTAGATATAGTCAAGAATGTAGGAAAGCTTAGCTTAGATATTTTTATTTATTTATTTGAGACTGGCCTGCAATGTTGTTTTAAATATTTCCTGTGATTTTGAACTCTGATGTCACTGTAACTATATATTTAGTATCATCTTTTGACAGAAAATTTCTGTCATTTGTGGATCATGTGTTTGTCATATAAAGACATGAAGCTCTGATTGTACATATGCCTCTGTGCAGAAACTTTTTGTCATTTGTTGTATTTGTACTGTTATGTTATGGAGCTTTTCTCCCCGGGCCTTGTCTGCAAATGGACCTTGTTCCAGTCGGACTTTCCCGGTAAACAAATGTAAAATAAAATAAAATAAATAAAAATAAAATAAATATTGTTATTTTATTATTTATTATTAAATATATTTAAACCTTTCATTCTGGCTGATCTATGCAGAGATATTTAAGCTCTGAGATTACTTTCATATTCATTTGGTAACATTTGTATTGACAGTAACATTACACAGTAAGATTGGACACCTTTTGTTAAGGGCCTTAAAGAAGCTGATAAGGAGTGGCTGGTGACAGTGATAACTACCTTATAGTCTGGCCAAAAGTGGGCATAGCTAGTAAACCTGTACCAGCCTTTCTCAGGTATGTGTGTGTGTGTGTGTGTGGGGGGGGGGTGTAAGAATGAGAGTTTTCACCCTTAACCTTGTGGCCTTTGCTGTGGCTGAAAAACATCCATGTACCCAGAATACTCACTTAGTTAACAAATAATAACATAAAGGCAATGCAATGGATGATAAAGAATTAGTAATGGTGTCACCCATTTTAATTTCTCAAAGTGTTTTGGGTTTCCAATATGTTGGGAATGAACCACATTCCTAATTCAGGGTACATTTAAATTTCATGAAATCATTATTGTTTCATTCTTTGATTTTAGCCAAGATTGCTCTTTTTAGCACCCTCAGTCTACCCAAAATTGCCTTTTTATACAGTTCATACAGGGTTACATGTATTGGTAGTATATTTAAGTACAACTGTAAAATACTTCCATCTCTTGGCATGTAACACACTCTAATCACTGGGTGTAGCAATTTCAATGATCAAAGCCAATTTTGTCTTTTCTTGGATGATTATACCTGGCTTTCTTTGCATCTATTTTTGTTCTTTTAGTAATGGGTGATGCCATGAGATATAGACTTCATCACTGTCAATAATACGTTGTGGGTCAGGTTTCCAACTCTTCTCAGATACTTCTAAGATGTAATGTTTGTACAATCCCCAAAGAAGCAGTCTTGCCACATTATTACTCTTTTCAGTATAAGACACTCAGCCATGAGTTTTTCACAGGCAGTAATGACGTGCCTTTTACAGAGCCTGCATTTGTCTCTTTCCCCAGATTTTTCAATGGATGCTGTAAACCAGTCTGTACATAGTTCACTATCTTGGGCTGCAAGAATTTGCCTTTCATCTTTTGGTTTCGGTTCACCTGTCCTTAACCATTCCTGCATCAAATCTTGGTTATCATGATGTTCCAGAAGATCTATATATTTGCAATCATGTATGTGGATTTTTTATAGGTTCATAGGTTCATAGGTTGGTACTAGGCTATCAGCCCTAGGGCCTATACAAGCCTAGCCATAACAATTCCCTGGCTATTTCTTCCCACATTATTTACTTTCCTGGACCCCCTGTCTAGCAGGGCGACTGACATGATCCCTGGGGTGAATTTCCTTTCTTCCATCCAATCGTCAAGGTTCCTCTTGAAGAGGTCCAAAGAGGCACTCTGCTTGACATGTATGGGCAATCTATTCCAGAGTCTGGGGAGTCTCTGGGTCAGGAACCTATCCCTCCAGCATGTTTTGTTTATTGTGATGACAAGGTTTAGATCTTTTAGTTTTAGTTTTACTTTTCTTTACTTCACTTCTGGTAATTTTTATATCTTCTTTATATTCTTTCTTTTGTTTTTCGCAGTTTCAGTTGGAAATGGATTCCTGTCTACTTCTAATTTGATATCTATTTTTTTGTTCTGAAATGCTTCTGCCAAACTAAGCAAAGATACCATCTTAGACTTTTACTATATTTTAGTCTGATGGGGTCAACAGCGCAGCCGCAGCGGTTAGTGTTGCCACCTCACAGCAAGAGGTTCTCTGGTTCAATCCATGGTTGTGGTGCCTTCTGTGCAGAGTCTGCATGTCCTCCCTGTGGTCGCATGGGTTTCCTACAGGTGCTCCAGTTCCTCCCAAAGACATGCTGTAGGTGGATTGGACACTCCAAATTGACTGTGAGTGTGTGCGCCTTCTGTGGAAGGTTGGGTGCTGGGCTAGCAACTTGACACTGTAAACCTCCACTGCCAATCATGAGCAGACAGTTGATCTGCTGTGGTGACCCCTAACTGGGAAAAGCCAGAAGAAGTCTGATGGGGTAAACAAGTTATGTATTTAGTCCCATAATTGTAGATCTATACTTGCAGTCAATTTTGAGGAGGCCCTCACCTCCTTGAGAGCAAGAGATACATATTATCTTGGTATGCACTGGTTTTCATATATCATCTAAGTATGAAGCATTTTCTTGTTTTCTTGTTCAGCCTTATTCGATACAGTTTAGAGCCAGTCAATCTCACAAAAAATTTTAAGTCAGAACAGGAAGAGCAAATTGATTGACAGCTTCAACTTTATTCCTAGATTTCAAGTCTATTTTTAATAGAAGCATTAGTGCGCCGAAGTATTCCTTACTAAGTTTTGTTCTCATTTATTCATGTTTAAAGGCCAACTCTTCGTTTCTTGACAAAAATTTATACATATATGGCACAGGAGTATTATTCTCAAGTGGCAGATGGTTAGTGGTTCCCCAACCCCAATCCTTGTAGTGTTAAAGTGACATTATGTCACAGAAGTAGTATTACCAGGCGACAAGTAGTCCCACCCTCCAATACTGTAGACTATGCTAGTTAGTCTAGGGGTATGTGGGGATATGAGGCACCCCAACCCCCACTCACACATACATACACACACAGACATGCACACAGACATGCACATGCACACGAGTACACACACACACACACACACACACACACACACACACACACACACACACACACACACACACACACACACACACACACACACGCCTCACTCTTACAGTTACCCTTCCAGACTCCACCTTACTACTAAAATCCCCAGTGAATAGTTGTTCCACAACAGCTTAAAAAACAAAAAAAAAGACATTAAGGGGCTGTGGATAAGGTTCTCCCAATATACGAAAGCCTTGGGAGGGGTACATGCAGACTATCCTCGGCAAAGCTGGTTGTGCTATTTACTACATTCTCCCAGGCAGATATGTATATTCTACCCATTTTGAATGAAACCAGATGCCAAGGCAATTATTGAAGTCAATCATCTTTAGTTCATATTGTGGTGTCATTCTAGGTGAAGGTAAAATGCTTCTCAGGCCTATGGTCATACCCGCCACAGAGATATGTTCTGAGAGCTCTAACTCTTTTGATATAGTCCAGGGAGTTACATCTGAGGTCATTTACTCCTACATGTACTATGAATGAGTCATGTGTGTACTTGTAGTGTAAGGACTTAACTACTTGTATTGTGTGGCAAAACCTGGCCCCAAAAGGCAACTGACCATGACCGGTGCACCACTGTGCCTTACAATAAAGTCTCCACTGATTAGGAAGTCAGATTGTGTGAATGTTTGCCTTATTGGCTTTTAAACTGAGATTGTTTGTTAGGTTGCTAAGGGTACTTGTTGCTATGGTTGCATCTGGTTGGCCTTTGAGCTTTATAGGTTCATAGGTTAATAGATAAGTACTAGGTCAGCTGCCCTTGTGAGCCATTTTAAGCCTAGCTAATTTCCCTTTATGTGGTCAAAATAACCTATCCCATTTGATTATAGATTTGCCTTATACATATCATGGTCAATAATTATATATTACCCCTAATGAGAATAACTGGGGTCATTCTATAGATAATTTGAGGGGACCCATGCTTGGGATAAAACACTTAGGATCTGCATCTTTCCATTAGTAGTACAGGGGGCAGTCCTGGGTTCAGTCTGCTGTTTCCCATCTATAGATCTAAGTAGTGCTTGAAAACAGACAGGTATGAACTTTGTTTTATGTGGATGGGGTGTCTGTTCCATAGCAGTGACATCCTCTTGGAAAAATACCTGTCCCTCCAAATCATTCTGTTAATATTGCAGAAGAGGTTTAGATCATTAGACTGAGTATTTCTGATGCCATTTGACTTGTTGATGAGCAATAAATCCATCAGCAATAGGTGGGAGGATGCCTTGTATGTCAGACACAGGTCACCTGCTAACAGTTTGTAGGATACTGAGTATAGGGACAGGGCAGTGAGTCAGTTCATGCAGGACATGTTGTTTATGCCTTGTATCCTTTCAGTAAGGTATCTCCATGGGTGTTTCAGTTGTTGCATGTGTCTAGATGGATACATGCCAAAGGGAGTATCATATTCAGTTACTGGCCTAATGAAGGCTGAGTAAAGGGGGACAATGATATCTGTAGACCTAGAAGCAATCCCTTTGTTCAAAATCTGTACAATATAGAAGGACTTTCTTACACCAATAGACACATGTTTGTCAAACATTAGGTCAGTGCCCACATAAGTTCCCAAATTCTGAACCACACTGGGTAAACTCTTACCCATATTGTCAATGTGGTGGATCCCTGGGGTAGATGACTTCTCAAAGGATATGGTAATTCTATGGAGCAGATGACTTCCAACCTCTATAAATAGGCCAGTCCCTCAGGGATTGGTCCAGGGACTGCTCCATTCTGGCATTTATTTCTCTGAAGTCAAGGCCAATGTCAATGGCCTCTGGCTAACAAATTTGCAAATGACTGCAAATTAGGAGCTGTCATTGAATCCTCCATTGACACAAATGTTCTCCAGGAAGGGCTGACATAGGCAAACAACTGGTGTCAGAGCCATGGACTAAAACTAAATACCAAGAAATGCATAAACGTATCCTTCAAGAAATCATCCAGCCCCTGTAACATTCATATTGACAACACACCCCTAAGAGCTGACCCAGTAGTCAGGGACTTGGTGGCACACATAGAATGTAATCTAGCCTTTGACCGTCACATGTCTACAGTAGTGAGGAAATCATTCTATGTTCTGTAAATTGTAAACAAAGATATGGCATCTAGATCCAAGGAAATCATTATTTCACTGTATTCAGCATTCATCAAATCTATCGCTGAGTACAGTGCTCCATTTGGTATATACTTAACCAGGCATATCAAAACAATTGGAACACCCACAGAGGTTCCTCCCTAAAAAATTAAAGGGAATAAGAAACATGTCCTACACAGATAGCCTTAACGTCCCATCCCTGTATTCTCTTTCCTACAGGCTGTTGAGAGGATATCTTTGCCTGGCATTGTCAGACCCCACTCTGATGGACCTTACATATCCGCAAAACAGCCAACACCAGAAATACCCATGCTAAAGAATTAAACCTTGCCTGTGATAAAAAATAGGACTTGCTGGAGAGACATGTACTGCATGTATCCAAGACACTACCCATTCTCTGGAACAGGTTCCCATCCTTTGAAGCAGAGCCCCTCCCTAATCCAATTCAAGTGTAACTTAGACAGTTAATAAATGATAATCCAAGAAACTAATAAGAAAAAGCAGACCTGCATCAGAACCATCAGCTTTAATGTACAAAATCCACACTGACTAAGTGCTTTCACCCACAACTGGGCTTCTTCAGAGTCAGTACACAGTAACAAATCAATCACTTAAATACCAATTGAACACAATTAATCACATGAGTACCTGCAAAGATTTAAAAAAAATTAACCCTATAATGTCCAGTTCATTTCAGCCCTGGTGTTTGTTTGTACATCAAAAATACATATATAAATGTACCATTAAATAAGCATGTGTCACACTAACTGAACACATTACAACTGTTAAATTTAAAAATTCAATAATAAAAAATGGGTAATCATAAAATATACATAAAATAGATGTATTTTATATAAACTGAGATTTGTATTTTAGTACACAGGCTATAGAAATGCTGTCATTGATGCCTGGTGCATTAGATGTATCAAGGCGTAGCTGCCACAGGCATTCCCTGACTTTTAATAGAGTCTTTAAATCTTCCCCAAAATCCCTCATGGGAAACTTGTCAATCACAAAAAATATATATTTTTTTTAAATTAACACAACACCACTTGCTGTGACTGGAAAGGGCATTGGTAATTTTTTTATTCATTATGTCCCTGCTGTGTTCCAATATTCAAAATCTAAGCTTCCTTGTGGTCATCCCAACATAGAATGCGGTACATGATAGACATGTAGTCACACAGATTACCATTTTAATGTTACAATTGCAGTGTCCTGGACACCTAAGTGTCTTCTTATAACTGCTAATCTGTACATGTGGTCCATCATTAATATATTTACACACACTGTATGTACCGCATTTACTCATTCATGTAGATCTGTTGTCCTGATGCATAGAATTTTTCTCAAATAACTCTTTTAAGTTGCAACCTCTGCTGTCAATAAACCTAGGAGCTGGGCCTAATGCATCTTTGATTACTTGAATAAAGACACTATCCCAAACACTATTCATGATGTTCCTAACTTTTGTTCCTGTTGGATTGAATTCCATGACCATACCAGAAGAATAATTTTGACTGGGGTTGTCTGTAACAGAAGTGCGGGCATTGTTGTCTCTTCTCGTACTATCAAATAGGATGGGCCTAAAATCACAGTATCTTCTCTCAATTTCTGTGTTAAATTTGTAAAGTAATTCCATCGGATATCCTCTGTTTCTAAACATATCGATCAGGTATAACATTTCAGCTTGGAAAATTGTTTCCTGGCTTATCAATCTAGATATCCATATCATTTGCCCCTTTACCACATTTTTCTTTTGGTGGTCAGGGTGGCAACTATTATAATGCAAAAAGGAATTACTGTATGTTTTTTTACGGAAAATGTTAGAGTGAATTTAGCCAGCCTCCTTGTACAGCTGAATATCCAAAAACTCAATATTGTGCTTATCAATATGATTTGTGAATTTGAGGAACTCAGTTGTTCGATTCAGATATCTAATAAATGCCTCTACCTCAGTTTTAGAGCACTTCCAAAAAATTAGAATATCGAACAAATATCGTAAATATAACAATAATTTGGACTTGTATTCTGAGATAAAAACAAATGTTTTTTTCCCATTCTGCTAATACCAAGTTGGCATAAACGGGTGCACATCTGGTACCCATCGCAACCCCTTTTTTCTCTTTGTAATATTCCCCGTTAAAGCATATACAGTTGTTGAATAGTACCATCTCTAATAGTTCTAGCAAGAGGCCTCTCTTAACATTATGAAAATCATTATACTTCAACAAACTGTTACTGAACATGTCCATTCTTATCTGGTGGGGGATCACTGAAAACAGACTGACAACATCAATGGTCACAAACCAAAATTCATCACAACCATCAATATTGGTATTCCTAACACAATCCAAACAATGCACAAATCTTTCAAAATGTGCGGTAATTTGTTCAAAATATTCTTGCATGTGATGTCAATATAGGCCACGAGGGGCTCTGTCTTTGAGCCCCTAGCCACAACAATAGGCCTAAATGGGGGACAATTAGCATTTTTGTGGATTTTAGATATACCAAATATTGATGGGATAATGGGATGTTCCACTGAAAGATATTTAAATTCATTGTGCGATATAATCCACTCACACAAAAATTCATATTGTTGCCAGTCTATTTTTGTGTAAGCTCTTTGCACATCAAATTTCGATACCATATCATAAGTGTCAACATCATTTAGTAGTAAACGCATTCTACATTCATAATCAATGTTTGTCATAATAGCTACCTCCCACCTTTATCAGGTTTCATAACCTATAATGGTTGCTGTCAGACAGTTTTTTAAGCAAAATTGTTCTGCTGTGGTAAGGTTACCTTTAGATAGTATTTCTCTTTGTAAACATCTGCGTATTTGTGCACCATAGAGCTGTTTAAAAATCATAACAGCAGGGTTGTGGGGTGGAATAAATACACTACTTCTTTTCAGGCTTATGTGCTTATAGTCATGTTCCAAAGTAGTATTACCAAGAAAACAGCCATAAATTAAGAAGCCTAGTGTACAATCTATGGTTACTCAAAAGTCTCCCTATCTCATATCTAAAAGTGGAGACAAATGAAAAACCTCTTTTGAACAGACTTACATGATGCTCAGTAATCATAAAGTCAGAATAGTTGTACATTTTTAAATCCTGATCACCCCGTAGCTTAAAATTAACTGTACTATCAATACAATCAAGCTCATTCAATACATCAACAACTCATCACTATTGTCAGAAAACATATCAAGTGTGGACCTATTATTTTGCATTTCATTACTGCACTGTAAATAAAGATCTAATTGTTGAAGTTCTGTTGGTTGTGCCAATGATCGTAATGCATTTGACGTTGACCTCCCCATCTCCTCCTTGGTTGATAATTCTGCCGAATCGGGTTTTTGGTATCTGCATAACTCTGGAATTGTGCCCAGTTCCTTAATCAGTCTGACCGCCTCAGCAGTTGTGAACTGTCTAAAAAAGCATCAATGTTATCACATACATCTGTTTGCACAATCCCTGGTACATCACTAGAATCTCTAGCTGTCTCCTGGTAACCATTGTCCCCATTCATGTTAGTGTACCTTTCTCGAGAGGGATATGCCATTTTCTCTTTGTATTCTAAAGTGTCCCTGATAATTTTCTTTTGTTTTCTTTCTAAACCATTCTTGACAAATTTGTCTACATCAGTCAAAATTTTGTTGAATCGTGCCTTGTTTATTTCAAACAATAAATCATTGAAAATACTGTGTTTTAGGGTCAACAATTTAGTTTTTAATTTAGTTAATTTAGCTGTGTTGTCTCTAGTAATAATCTGCATCAAGTCCAGCCCTGTGTGGTCGTATAACACCAGCAAATCCTGAAATGCCTCAGAGTTTTCTTGAATACCCATGGGAAATTTAAAAACTCTCAGTCCCCTCGGCACCTGATTTAACTCTATAGAGTGTTCCAAGAATGCATTATCCATCTGAAGTGTTTCAAATTTCATAGTTAACTTCTCAAATAATTGTAACTGAGAGTTAAAATTACAATAACCTGAACCCTGTTCAAGAACTACTCCACTAGGAAGTATTGGTGGGGCTAATAGTGTCTCAAAATCTGGTAGTGTTGCTTCCAGCACTGGTTCCTGGCTCCCCTCTCTCACAGGCCTAACAGAATCACAATTTGTGCCTCTACTCCCTGTTCTAGTATTGGAAAACCCAAAAGGGCCAGGTGGTGTGTGTAAAGTAAGTAATTCTGCCTGTGTACTAGTAATGGTGACATTACTACTGTCACCCAAATTGTCAGGACCATTTGCTTGTAACAAGGAAATTATTTGACGGGACAAGTCAGTATATTGGGCTATCAGATGCTTCATTAAAGTATGAGTAATTCCTATGAAATGACAACTAATCCTCTGAACAGTCCAACTTCAACAATATTATACAATTCAAGAAAAATTGTCTCAACTCAATGCTTCAAACATCAAATGAACAATATACAATTGTCCAGTACCAAGGTGTAACAATACTTGCCCTATAGATACTGAAAATGTCTCAGCTCCTAAACAGGTTCAATAATTATTTACTTCACCAAATAAAATAACTTGTATTAAAAAAAATAAAATAAAATGTTTGTTCAACTTTACCAAATCCAATTCAACCCACAACAACAAAAAATAACTAAAATGATGTGTCTGTGGATAATCTTTGATGTTCACATCTAGAAAAACCAAGCCTTTGCAGGCAGAGTTATATAATTGATGTCCTTTAACTGCATACAGTGAACCTCAGCTTCCCAGTTCACTTGAGCAGTCAGTGCACCATTAAAACAATGTTTTGGCCAGCCCAGACTCCAAACCACATAAATGTGGAAGAAAACTGAGTTCAAAAATTCTAAACAAAATTAAATTAAATGTTAATCGTGCAGGTATGTCATACCATATCCTGTACACTGTGAAACTCAGTGTAATCTGCCTTAAGGCACAACAGTACAAAGAAAACATTTTTTTTTAGTCCAAAAGTTAATGGTGGAGAAAAATACTCTGTAAAATTCACAAGCCACACCATTAGGCGCCCAATTCAATCCTCTCTAAGGTACAATCACTCCAGGAAGCAGCGCAACTCTACAGGACAGGGCAGACCTCAAAACAAAAGTTAATAGTAGAATAAAGTGCACAATAACAGACAGTCTGCACTTAGTAAGACTCTGTATCAGCCTCTTGCAAAAACTAGGTTCAAACAATGATAGCAGTTAATGATTACAACATAGTACGACCGTTTACCAGTACAATGGCGAGATATGGTGTATAAACTGTAGAATACAAGCTGTACACTTAAAAAGCTCAGTAATCCAGGTCTCGCTTGAAGAAATAATGTTCTTGACTAATGAGGAACACATGCAACTGCCCTTTATGGTGCAATAAAACAAGCTGTTCAAAGCACACACCCCTGTGCTGTTTAGCAGTAAAATACTGCTTGGCTCGCTGAGTAAATCCCAAAGGAAGATCTATGAATCAGGCTATTCAGCCCCACGATGACAGGACACAAAGTCAATTCTGGTGTACAGCACAGTTAGCCTCCTCGCTCAAAGCTTGTATACCAGCACAGTCTAAAATGCAGAACTAGACCCAGCAAGCAGTGGTACTCATGGAATTAAGACTTAAAAGCTATTCAGCTGTAGGAAAACAAACTCCAGTACGCAACACTTTTCAGCATTAAATATTCAAGGCTCCATAAATTAAGCCAATGCTCCTCTCTGATAATGAATCCATGGCCAAAAACACTTAACATATTATAAACCAAGAAACTAATAAGAAAAAGCAGACCCTCATCAGAAGAACCATCAGCTTTAATGTAAAAAATCCACACTGACTAAGCGCTTTCACCCATAATTGGGCTTGTTCAGAGTCAGTACACAGTAACAAATTAATCACTTAAATACCAGTTGAACACAATTAATCACATGAGTACCTGTAAAAATTAAAAAAAAAAAAAAATTAGCCCTATAATGTCCAGTTCATTTCAACCCTGGTGTTTGTTTGTACATCAAAAATACAAATATAAATGTACCATTAAATAAGCATGCGTCATGCTAACTGAACACACTACAATTGTTAAATTTAAAAATGCAATCATAAAAACTGGGTAATCATAAAATATACATAAAAACAATGTATTTTATATAAACTGAGATTTGTATTGTAGTACACAGGCTATAGAAATGCTTTAATTAATGCCTGGTGCATTAAATGCATCAAGGCGTAGCTGCCATAGGCATTCCCTGACTTCTAATAGAGTCTTTAAATCTCCCCCAAAATTCCTCATGGGTAACTTGTCAATCACAAAAAAATAGAAATTTCTTAAAATTAACACAACACATGCTGTGACTGAAAAGCGCATTGGTAGTTTTTTATTCTTTATGTCCCTGTTGTGTTCCAATATTCAAAGTCTAAGCTTCCTTGTGGTCATCCCAACATAGAATGTGGTACATGATAGACATGTAGCCACATAGATTACTATTTTAGTGTTACAATTGCAGTGTCCTGGACACCTAAGTGTCTTCTTATAACTGCTAATCTGTACATATGGTCCATCATTAATATATTTGCACACACTACATGCACCGCATTTACTCATTCATGTAGATCTGTTGTCCTGATGCATAGAATCTTTCTCAAATAACTCAAGTTACAACCTCTGCTGTTAATAAACCTAGGAGCTGGGCCTAGTGCATCTTTGATTTCTTGAGTAAAGACACTATCCCAAACACTATTCATGATGTTCCTAACTTTTGTTCCTGTTGGATTCAATTCCATGATCATACCAGAAGAATAATTTTGACTGGGGTTGTCTGTAAAAAGTATGGGCATTGTTGCCTTTTCTCGTACTATCCAATAGGATGTGCCTAAAATCACAGAATCTTCTCCTCTCAATTTCCGTGTTAAATTTGTAAAGTACTTCCATCGGATATCCTCTATTTCTAAACATATCGATCAGGTCTAACATTTCAGCTTGGAAAATTGTTTCCTGGCTTATCAATCTAGATATCCTTATCATTTGCCCCTTTGCCACATTTTTCTTTTGGTGGTCAGGGTGGCAACTATCATAATGCAAAAAGGAATTACTATATGTTTTTTTACAGAAAATTTTAGAGTGAATTTAGCCATCCTCCTTAGACAGTTGGCTGGGGAACACGAAATTCTTCGCTGGTTTGACACATATGTCTCGAATGGGCACAGGCAGCCTTTAAATGATTCATCTCCCAGGTCCCTTCTTGTAAATGTTTCATCTGACAAGCCCCTCCTTGCACTTATCAAAGGTACCAGAACTTGTCAGAGATTTGGGATGCATGGCTAGGCTAAAAAATGCTCTTGTATTCATTAGGTTAGTAAACACCTATGAATTTATGAATTATAATGTATTTTTGGCATTTAGTTTCACGCCAATTATTTATTTGAGACAAACCTTCCTGCAGGATGGCTAATTCATTTGGAGATTCAAATCATTACGTATAAAAGTTTTAAGAGCCTTGGCAAATGTGGGTCTATGTGTTTGGTGTGAGGTGTTTCCGATAGGTTTAATGTGGTGATGTGTGCTGCTGACTACCTTGTTGTTTGTGGTGGCTTCATGTGAGAGCTTTGCCACCGATAACATTATATAAGTACTTCTCTTACAGACTGTGATAGGTTGTGTAGTACGAATCTGTCAGTGAATATGAGACTGTTCATTTAACCTTTTTGTGCATTATGATTATATAAACCAGTCTTGCGGCAGTCATAAACAAACAGGGTAGTTCAATCAATTCTTTACAACTGACATCTAAACTGATCAACTGATATTTCTGCAATGTGTCTGTTTAAACACAGCAAAGAAAATAAAAAAGAAACTCCCACTTTAGTTGGTGAAACTAGAAAAGCATTATACTTTTTCTTACATTTAGTGGAAGTAATGTTAGTTTGACTTAACATATATTAATTTTGTTAGTAATTCATTAGCATCTTTAGGCTTAATAGCTTAGAGTAGAATGTAATGGGCTGAGCACCTCATTATCCCCCAGGGATACAAGATAACACCAAATGGCAAGCTATTGTCTGACTTGACCTTATCACAAAATCTTAGAAAGGGAATCATGGAATGTTATGAAACTGCTCTGGAGAGCTATAAATAAAATATGATAAAAATATTGGCATAGATGTGCAATGTGTAGTATGCAGAATATTGCAAAGGCTAATTCAAATATTTATTCACCCCTGAGGGTTAAGTTTTAAAGTTTAACAAATAATGATTTTTAATTTCCTTCCCCAATTAATTGTCTAAATGTCGCTTTGAGATAGGCTATCTAAATAATAGTTTAATATATTCTGAATCAGAAGCAAAAGTGAAAGTCACTCTTTTCTTTACAGTGCCTATGAATAAATATCTACTAGCTAGCTATATTTCCTTGTAAGAAATATAAGTCCAGATATATTACTCTGTCAATCAGCACAGAACAAAAGTATTAGAAATGATAAGTGAGCTGGCAGGGATTTATGCAGTTGAGCTTAGCTGTGTAGCTCTGCAGGGGCTTTGTGTGAAAACACCATTACTTAGGATGAGAAATACTCATTACACATGAATACTAGTCCCTGGTGCTTAAGAGGAGTCAGTGCTACTCAGCTCTGCTATGGTAATCAGGAGTGATATGCAAGCAATAATGCTGTACAGGGTGTGTGTTACTGTGCAAATAATGCCTGCCCAGGGGTATTATGAGGTCTAAAGCCACAATTGGAGGGTCACTACACCTCTGGAAAGACATTATTTGCACAGTAACCCATAACAGTATGCATTATTGGACTTAGAGAATGGACTGTCTGTATAATTGTTGTATTTCCTTACTTATATTTTTTTATTACTATGTTATTTTATTATACATATTTTTATGTACAGCAGTTCCTCCACGGAATGTTTTAAACTTTCTTTAGTATATGTAAATGGTGTTGGATGAAGTATTTTACATCCAAAATATAACATTTTCAAAACATATCCAAATATTTACTTCATTTTTTTGGTCCCTTGCTCTTAAAATTAGTGGTTTGATGCTAATCATTGGGGAATGAAGATGCGAAATAATGACATACATTTCAGTTTCAGACTTTATTTCCTTCAGAAAAAGTATGCTAACACAAATCGTGTTATTCAAGCAACTTTCTAATTTTGTAAGAGTGATATTTAAAATCTATTCCTATTTTTGAGCCTTAGTTCCCCCTTTATTTATTTATACCTGTATTTGAATCAGAAAGGGCATCTGTGACCATTAATCACCCAGATTAGGGTTTTCGTCTGGTAGTAGCTCTTTCTGAATCTGCACCATTGTCATGACTTTTGCATTATCTGCATTTATACTGGGTCACCACACAGACATTGCTGCACTTTTTCTGCACTTGGTCAGCCCCTTATGGCCCTTGTGAATTTGCCTGAGGAGTTTTGCTCCCAGCAAAGTTGGAACAACAATTTAATCCTGGTACAACATGAGACCTTCAGATTCTGACAGTTGTACTCTTAGTGTAAAGAGTTTATGCAGAAGATAGTTTGTCTGCATCAACTTGTTAAACCATCTCTTTTATGACATAGCCTTCTATATCTTGTATGTCAGTGTCCTGTCTAGTAGCTTTTCCATAGAATGCCCATTCTGCTTGCAGTCACAGGCTGGTTACACTTGCACTTTCCATACACGTAGTCATGTCTTCTTTAGTATTAGACTCAGTCAGTCACTGGGTTTCTGGACAGGGTCTCAGACACTACTAGTTGATTTCTTGACATATGCACAGCTTTTGCATTAAAATGTCTAAGTTTCCTAAATAGTCTCTGACATCTTGGTGGTAGCTTATCCATGTAATATGAGTTAATGAGAAGAATTAGTGGTTTCAGGTTCATTCACAGCTGTAAACAATTCAGTCCCAATAAGCATCTGGAGACTCATTCACATGCCCATACTCCTGCTAGGTATTACTTTTTGATGTGGCAATATCTTCTGTCCATTTCATTCAAAATTTTTGGACAGAAAGCCACTGACTAGAGATTGTCCTTGTCCAACTGCATAAAGACAGCTCAGAATCAATAGCGCCTAACATCAACTACTCTTGGTAAAATCATATTATGCATGTATCGGTTCAGGAGTTAGCAGAGACTTTACCTTTTTGAAAGCCTGTTTTTGTGAATCTTTTCATAACCGCTCAGTATCTTTTTTCATTAGTTCTATTACAGGATGTAATATTGTTGATAGCCATGTCAAAAATTTGCCCAAGAAATTAACTGTGCAAAACACCACTCCAAGTTCTATTATGTTTGTAGAACTTGGCACGTCATCTAAAGCCTTGACTTTGGTTGCATCTGGCCTGGTACAATTATTACTTATACAAGTCCAAAATGCTGAATTTCAGTTTTGCCAAAGCAACATCTCCCTTTATTTAGCTTGAGTCCTGTTTTCCTAATGGTTTGAAGCCCAGTATCCAGTCTTTTAGTATGCATTTGCTTATGAAGGCTAAAGACTCACAGGTGATCCATTATGGTCACAACACTCTCATGGCCTCTTAATGTGTTGTTGGTTTCACAGGGGAAGATTTCAGTTGCAGGTGTGATCCCAAAGACTAAACTGTCTGAAACAGAATCTGCTCACTGCCATATTAAAGATTGTCAGTTTCCCACTGTTGGATAAAGGGGCATTTGTCAAAATCCTCAGTCTGCATCTAATGTGAAGAACATTTTTGTCCCTACTAACTTTAAAATTATGCTCTCCAAAGTAGGTAAGGAAAACCTTTCACTCTTTACTACATGATTTGCTCTCTTTAAGTCAATATGTATTTTGAATTTGCCATTTTTCTTAATCACTGACATGATTGGTGCACTCTAGTCCATACGTTCAGGAATCTTTGTTAGTAAACCTAAAGCCTACATCCTCTTCAGATCAGCTTCCACTATGGAGAAAATTGGGAATTATATTCTCCTGATTGGAGTATGTTCATATGGGAAAACATCCACATTTATCATTATTTTAACTGCCCTACAATCATCAATTTTGTCAACTAAACTTACTTCAGATCTGGTACTACAGTAGATTATTTATTATGGACCCATGAGTGAATAGTCTCAAAACTTGTATTTACACCTTTTTCATTCAGCCATTAAAGCTTAAAGATAGCTTAGCAGCATACAACTTCTACACACAATACCACCGATGCACTCCCACTAGTTAACTCATAACAGAAATACTAGACCAAAAGCTTTCTTTTCACATACATGCAGAAGCTCAGGTGAACATAAGCATAAGGCAGGCAGCACAATGTCACATTTTTAACTATCAATGCTAGACATGCTATTCCCATAAATGTGCTCCTCCCCGGGCTGGAATACGGTTTCCCCAACACCAAACTGCATTTGGCAGAGAAATCTGCAATCATCCAGACAACTACAAATAAAAGTATAAGGTTTTTCAACATATCAGGAAATCAAGAAGACATCTGACTAACTCATAATCTTACTATGTGTTTCCCAATTACTGCTAGTGTAAATAATTGCAAAAAAGTGATCCATGGATGCAGAAAGTATACTAAAATGATGATCTGATGAATAACCAACAAAAGACACCAAGCCACCACAAGATCAGGGACACCAATTTAATGAGTGCTTGAGTTCATTACTTCTAGAGCCACCCTTCTACTGAACACCATAACATACATGCTGCTAAATGTAGACTATTGCCCCCTCCATTATTGTGTAGCTTTCAGTTTATAGATAAAGACTATCTAAGAAGCAATGATGGCATTCTATTTAACAGGGCTCTTTCCACCTGTGAGACAGCATTTTTTAAGTTTGTGCCAGATGCTTGGAACATCAAATGAAAATATGAGGATGATGGATAAACTGCTATACTTCAGAAAAGCTCTCAGATGCCATCTTGTACTAGAAAGCAAATGTAATTGCTATTACAATGCAGGTTACTGGGCAGAGTCTATTTTTGATACTATTGTGAACTATGTGAGGCTTGGGCAACTGCCAGCATCAGCTGATATCCATTGCATACATTTCTGCATTTCTCTTTTATATAATTGTACATACAATATGTGCGGAGAATTTATTGCTACCATCCACTACATATAATTCTCTTCCTGAATTTGATTTTACAATTCAGTCTTTCTTCTTTCCATTACTTAGCTCTTCTTATAAGATGTCCATATTAGTAACTGGTGATTTACTTCGCATCTGTTGAATTTATTGTGTTTACCATTTTTGTACCTTTGTCATCCAGATTTCATTGTAATTATGTGACTCTGCTGCTTACATGTTGTTGTGTACATAATTTGTTCATCAATTGCCTTCCTTTTAAGGTCTACGTTACTGCTGAAATGGGTCTCTGGTCCAGCCCAGTTATGTGGTCAACAAGCCCCTGGATTCTGCAAGCCTTGCATGACGTGCAGGATTAGTGCAGGAGCTCTAGCAGGCAATATGTCTGCCGTGTAATCCAGGAATAGCCTGCAGGAACGTGCACAAGCACTCTTGTACTAGTCCTGCATGGACTCAGCCCCTGCATGCAAATTACCCCATTTGCAGGAGAAATCCATGCAAATGAGGTAAATTTGCGATCCAAAAAGCTGGAAACCAGCCGTGCAGGTCTAGTGTAATCTGCAGGAATGTACTCGGTTAGTAACCGAGTACATTTCTGCAAATTCCAAAACTGACCCATGACAGCTCCAAATTAAGGGTGCATATCAGTCAAGAGGCATGTCAATGGGGGTCTATATTATATCATTGAACGCTTAAAAAAACGAACGCTGATTGATCGACCAAATTTAAGCAAAATCTTACAATCTCGAACTGTAAGATCAGCGATTTTTTTCCCAGGGAAAAAAATCGCTGATACAAAACACATACACACAACACAAGCACACCAAACAAACAGAAATCCACACACATACACCTAAAATCTGATACATAACCCTACACTAAACTATGCACACACCACTAACACACCACTAACTACCCACTTACCTTAACCCAAACCCTAACACTAAGGTCCGTCACTATCGCACACTCACCTCACCCACTCCCTAACCCTAACACACTTAAATCTGCCCTAATCCACATGTCCAGTCAATCGCACACACACCTAAGCCGAGCCCTAACCCTAACTCACCTAAATCACCCTAACACTCACATCCACACAATCGCACACTTACCTGAATCTGACCGCTAACTTTCCACCATAACACTGAAAATACAGAAGCAACAGAAACAGGCAACCAAATTCTTTCCCTAGGAAAAAATTTGAGTTTCTGATGCTTCGATATTTTGCATTTTCGCGTAAATAAGTTCGATCAATCAGCATTCGCTTTTTTAAGCATTTGCAGATATAAGATCCAGCAGACAGGCAACCTTAAATCCAGCAAGCCAAGCCAAAACTCTTCTTTTCCTTAATGCAACTTTTTATTTAAATCAATAAACAAGCGTTTTCGCCGTAACCAATGTCACAGCTTCATCAGAGGCAAACAAGACAGTTAGAAAAATGCTAGTTTTTAAATAAAATAGCAGGAAGTGACAAAAAATTCGTCATATCCTAATGACACTTATTCTATTTATGCACAAATCAAAATACATAAACAAAAAAGGTTAAATAACTTTAAATATTCTAAATGATTCTTGTTACATGTGTATGTGTATAAATATAAGCTAAAAACACATAATCTAAAACTTTTTTGTATATAAAACAAAACCATAAATTCACAATGTATAAATATATATAAAAATGTATAAAGATCTACTACATTATCCATCTATTAGAGACCAAGTCCTTTAACTTTTAATAATATATTAAGTAAGCCCTATTACATATAAAAGTGTATATTATTACCTCAAATAGCTCCTTAATTTCAAAACAGCTGAAATATTACAGTTTTCGTTCAGGCCAGGAGACCTGAATGCATCCAGCTTTAATTGCCATTCGAGTTCATGATTTTTCTAGTATCAGGGAAAATGGGCCACCTCTGATACTAGACGGTACATGGTCAATACCCATGAAGTAAAACTTATGCCTTGGATTAGAACTAACATGTTTTGCTAATGCGTTGTCATTCTTGTCATTTTTTATTGCATAGGCGTGCTGGTAAATTCGTTCCCTTAACTTACGATCAGTCTTGCCTGTGTAAAAGGCTGGACAACAGTTACATAGGGCTACATAGATAACTGATTTTGTCTCACAATTAATCTTATGATTAATCTGGTATTTTTTGTTTCTAACAGAGAAAGCATTTCCTATTTTTATTAGTCTACACCAATTACAAAGACCACATTTAAACGTCCCTTTTTGTCTGTTAAAAGATTGTGTTGGCCCATTTTTTTGGAGCAATTCCTTAAGATTGCTACCCCTTTTGTAAATAATAAAAGTTCAGGGTCCCAATTTTTCTAATAACAAAGGGGAACTAGCTATAAAGTGCCAGTTTTTTAAAATAATGGACCAGATTGCTTGGGAATTTAAATTAAAGCTAGTAATGAAACTCAAAGAAAAATTTCTTTTAGTCCCATTATCAAGAACTATAGGTTCAACAATAGTAATTGGAGAAGACTCCGAAACAGGATTGTTGAAACCTAGATTAACTTGGTCAAGGAGAGGTTTATAAAAACCGTCAACCCTTTTCTGGTCCACCTCTTTTATTAGCTCTTGTAAGAGATTTTCTGGGTATCCCCGGTTAGTAAATAACCCACTTAAGAAAAGGCATTCCTGACGAAAATCGTCCAAAGAACTGCACATCCTTCCTGCTCTAACAAGTTGGCCCTTAACTATGGACCTCTTTTGTTTAGTAGGATGAAAACTAGAATAGTGCAGGAAGGAATTGCAGTATGTGGGTTTTCTAAAAATGGTTGACAGGAATACCTTTCTATTAGAATCCTTAAAAAGTTTCATATCAAGGTAATCAATCTCTGTTTTTGAAAACTTGTGTGTAAATTTAAGGAATTCTGTGGTCCCATTGAGAGTGTCAATGAAGTTGTTTGCTTCTTCAACTCCTCCCTTAAATAGGATAAAAATGTCGTCCAAGAATCTGGTGTAGTAGTTGACATAATTCATCAACTCCATATTGTTCATGAGAAAATGTTTTTCCCAAAAAGTTACGAAAAGGTTAGCTAATTACAAAGGCGAGCCCATAGCTATTCCCTGCTTCTGTAGATAGAATTCTTCATCAAACATAAAGATATTAGAAGTGAGAACTATGTCAAGAAGTTCCGTAACAGTGTCTATTTCAGACTGTGGTGCCCCAAGGTCAACAAGAAGTAGTCCAATCCATTCAACTGCTTCCCAATGAGGAATAGATATATATAAATCGACAACATCAATAGTCAAAAAATTCAAAGTATTGTCGAAAGAGGTGTCATTGATGTTGGTCAAAAAAGTCCAAGAATCTTTACAGATACCTGGAATTAACTTTAAATATTTTGACAAGATGTCGTCGATAAATCTAGAACATGGATAGGTCATAGAAGACCTTCCATCGACTAGAGCTCTCATAGGGGGATTGGCCACATCCTTATGAATCTTCGGAATGCCGAACATCACCGGCGTTTTTGGGGAAATGATATCTATGAAATTGTATATATCCATGTCTATTTTCCCAGCCAAGAAGAGGTCACGAAAGTATCCTCTAATACGACGGTATGTCACATTTATCTCATTAAGAGAGGCAGTACAATAAGCTGGTGACTTCAATATTAAGAGCATTCTTTCTTTATATTGAAACTCGTCAAACATAACTAGACCACCTCCTTTGTCGGGTTTTATAAGCCTGACAGGTAGAGATCGGAGGTTATTTAAACCCTCTCAGTGATCTTTAGTTATATTAAACTTTAAGGGGTCAACATTACGATGTATTGAGTTAAAAAGATGTCTAAAGTCAACTTCACACACCGATTCAAAAAGATGTAAGTTAGGCTGAAGTGGTGGATTAAAAACACTAGGCAGCTTTAATCTAGTCGTGTCATAATCTGTATCATTATTAAACATCATCTTCAAATTTAGTTTACATGTAAAACATTTTAAATCTATGATGACCTTAGCTATATTACCTATGGTACTAGGAACAAAGGTATAGCCAAAGGCCAACAATTCAACTAAATCTGTTTTGAGTTCAAAAGATGAAAAATTGTATATTGTAAAATCTTTATTCTTATTAGTTACAATAACTGGGTATCTCCCTTCTGGACCAGGTTCAGGACTAATAGTCGTAATTAATTGTATGTGTTCCTGTTCTTGTTCACATACTTCCTGTTGTTCCGTGGCCCTAAAAAATCACCATTATTAGTGCCTTTAGAAGGGGGGTATTTTTTATATCCATTTTTTTTATTATTATTGTTTTTATTCTCTTTAATCCTATTGCTATGCCTCAGTCCTTGATTAACATCATCCCCCTTTTCCTCAATGAAAGTATCATCATTTTGTTGATGTCTTTCACTAACACTAGTAGAAGGAACATTCTCACTTACATTAATACCAGTAACAACAGGAATCTCAAGATTGGGATATGCTTTACTTTGTTGGTATGCTTGCCTATCCCTTATGAGTTTCTTGTTTTTATTTATTTTTAGTTTAACCAAAAGCACGTCAATACTAGTAAATATGCGGTTGTAATCATGTTTATATTGCACAAAATCCATGTCCATCTTGATCGTATTGTCCAATGTATTAATGTCAATAATAAGTGAATCAATGTACACATTATAATGTTTAACAATAAGCTCTAATAAACGAGCTCCTTGTTCCTGAAATAATGCTTTTAAATCAGTATAAAAAGAACTGTCAGTCAATAGTCCAGAAGGTGAAAAATTGTTACGTAAACCCTTTGGTATTAGATTTTCAGCAAGGCATTGTTTAAAATAGGCTGATTCAAGTTGTAATTTTTTGAGCTTAAGTAGCTTATAGTCCAGTGTTTTAAGCTTCTCACCTATATTCTCCACACTAACAGGTTGTCGAGACCTGTTAGAAGTAGTAGAGTCAAAAACATCCGTTGGTAAAAAAGAAAATACATTTCCGTTATTTATCCAACTCGTAAGGGAAACAACATCCCCATTCAGCACGTTAACATTAGCGTCTTCCATTGATGTATTTGGATTTGGAAATACCACGTTTCCAGTCAGAGAAGAAGCGTTGTTAACAGCTCCGTTAATCTGGTTTTTCTGCGTTGGCAAATTAATGCCATTTTCTCCTCTAGTAGGCAAGATGTTCTTCTAATGCTGGGGCTGCAGTACAAGCCGGCAATAGTAATCCGGCACCTACTAACATCTTGCCTACTAGAGGAGAAACCGGCATTAATTTGCCAACGCAGAAAAAACAGATTAACGGAGCTGTTAACAACGCTTCTTCTCTGACTGGAAACGTGGTATTTCCGAATGGAAATACATCAACGGAAGACGCTAATGTTAACGTGCTGAATGGGGATGTTGTTTCCCTTACGAGTTGGATAAATAACGGAAATTTATTTTCTTTTTTACCAATGGATGTTTTTGACTCTACTACTTCTAACAGGTCTCGACAACCTGTTAGTGTGGAGAATATAGGTGAGAAGCTTAAAACACTGGACTATAAGTTACTAAGCTCAAAAAATTACAACTTGAATCAGCCTATTTTAAACAATGCCTTGATGAAAATCTAATACCAAAGGGTTTACGTAACAATTTTTCACCTTCTGGACTATTGACTGACAGTTCTTTTTATACTGATTTAAAAGCATTATTTCAGGAACAAGGAGCTCGTTTATTAGAGCTTATTGTTAAACATTATAATGTGTACATTGATTCACTTATTATTGACATTAATACATTGGACAATACGATCAAGATGGACATGGATTTTGTGCAATATAAATATGATTACAACCGCATATTTACTAGTATTGATGTTCTTTTGGTTAAACTAAAAATAAATAAAAACAAGAAACTCATAAGGGATAGGCAAGCATACCAACAAAGTAAAGCATATCCCAATCTTGAGATTCCTGTTGTTACTGGTATTAATGTAAGTGAGAATGTTCCTTCTACTAGTGTTAGTGAAAGACATCAACAAAATGATGATACTTTCATTGAGGAACAGGGGGATGATGTTAATCAAGGACTGAGGCGTAGCAATAGGATTAAAGAGAATAAAAACAATAATAATAAAAAAACTGGATATAAAAAATACCCCCCTTCTAAAGGCACTAATAATGGTGATTTTTTAGGGCCACAGAACAACAGGAAGTATGTGAACAAGAACAGGAACACATGCAATTAATTACGACTATTAGTCCTGAACCTGGCCCAGAAGGGAGATACCCAGTTATTGTAACTAATAAGAATAAAGATTTTACAATATACAAGTTTTCATCTTTTGAACTCAATACAGATTTAGTTGAATTGTTGGCCTTTGGCTATACCTTTGTTCCTAGTACCATAGGTAATATAGCTAAGGTCATCATAGATTTAAAATGTTTTACACGTAAACTAAATTTGAAGCTGATGTTTAATAATGATATGGATTATGACACAACTAGATTAAAGCTGCCTAGTGTTTTTAATCCACCACTTCAGCCTAACTTACATCTTTTTGAATCGATGTGTGAAGTTGACTTTAGACATCTTTTTAACTCAATACATCGTAATGTTGACCCCTTAAAGTTTAATATAACTAAAGATCAATGGGAGGGTTTAAATAACCTCTGATCTCTACCTGTCAGGCTTGTAAAACCCGACAAAGGAGGTGGTCTAGTTATGTTTGACGAGTTTCAATATAAAGAAAGAATGCTCTTAATATTGAAGTCACCAGCTTATTGTACTGCCTCTCTTAATGAGATAAATGTGACATACCATCGTATTAGAGGATACTTTTGTGAACTCTTCTTGGCTGGGAAAATAGACATGGATATATACAATTTCATAGATATCATTTCCCCAAAAACGCCGGTGATGTTCGGCATTCCGAAGATTCATAAGGATATGGCCAATCCCCCTATGAGAGCTCTAGTCGATGGAAGGTCCTCTATGACCTATCCATGTTCTAGATTTATCGACAACATCTTGTCAAAATATTTAAAGTTAATTCCAGGTATCTGTAAAGATTCTTGGACTTTTTTGACCAACATCAATGACACCTCTTTTGACAATACTTTGAATTTTTTGACTATTGATGTTGTCGATTTATATACATCTATTCCTCATAGGGAAGCAGTTGAATGGATTGGACTACTTCTTGTTGACCTTGGGGCACCACAGTCTGAAATAGACACTGTTACGGAACTTCTTGACATAGTTCTCACTTCTAATTTCTTTATGTTTGACGAAGAATTCTATCTACAGAAGCAGGGAATAGCTATGGGCTCGCCTTGTGGGGCGAGCGTAGCTAACCTTTTCGTAGCTTTTTGGGAAAAACATTTTCTCATGAACAATATGGAGTTGATGAATTATGTCAACTACTACACCAGATTCTTGGACGACATTTTTATCCTATTTAAGGGAGGAGTTGAAGAAGCAAACAACTTTGTTGACACTCTCAATGGGACCACAGAATTCCTTAAATTTACACACAAGTTTTCAAAAACAGAGATTGATTACCTTGATGTGAAACTTTTTAAGGATTCTAATAGAAAGGTATTCCTGTCAACCATTTTTAGAAAACCCACATACTGCAATTCCTTCCTGCACTATTCTAGTTTTCATCCTACTAAACAAAAGGGGTCCATAGTTAAGGGCCAACTTGTTAGAGCAGGAAGGATGTGCAGTTCTTTGGACGATTTTCGTCAGGAATGCCTTTTCTTAAGTGGGGTATTTACTAACCGGGGATACCCAGAAAATCTCTTACAAGAGCTAATAAAAGAGATGGACCAGAAAAGGATTGACGGTTTTTATAAACCTCTCCTTGACCAAGTTAATCTAGGTTTCAACAATCCTGTTTCGGAGTCTTCTCCAATTACTATTGTTGAACCTATAGTTCTTGATAATGGGACTAAAAGAAATTTTTCTTTGAGTTTCATTACTAGCTTTAATTTAAATTCCCAAACAATCTGGTCCATTATTTTAAAAAACTGGCACTTTATAGCTAGTTCCCCTTTGTTATTAGAAAGATTGGGACCCCGACCTTTTATTATTTACAAAAGGGGTAGCAATCTTAAGGAATTGCTCCAAAAAAATGGGCCAACACAATCTTTTAACAGACAAAAAGGGACGTTTAAATGTGGTCTTTGTAATTGGTGTAGACTAATAAAAATAGGAAATGCTTTCTCTGTTAGAAACAAAAAATACCAGATTCATCATAAGATTAATTGTGAGACAAAATCAGTTATCTATGTAGCCCTATGTAACTGTTGTCCAGCCTTTTACATAGGCAAGACTGATCGTAAGTTAAGGGAACGAATTTACCAGCACGCCTATGCAATAAAAAATGACAAGAATGACAACGCATTAGCAAAACATGTTAGTTCTAATCCAGGGCATAATTTTTACTTCATGGGTATTGACCATGTACCGTCTAGTATCAGAGGTGGCCCATTTTCCCTGATACTAGAAAATCGTGAACTCGAATGGCAATTAAAGCTGGATGCATTCAGGTCTACTGGCCTGAACGAAAACTGTAATATTTCAGCTGTTTTGAAATTAAGGAGCTATTTGAGGTAATAGTATACACTTTTATATGTAATAGGGCTTACTTAATATATTATTAAAAGTTAAAGGACTTGGTCTCTAATAGATGGATAATGTAGTAGATCTTTATACATTTTTATATATATTTATACATTGTGAATTTATGGTTTTGTTTTATATAAGACTTTTTTATATACAAAAAAGTTTTAGATTATGTGTTTTTAGCTTATATTTATACACATACACATGTAACAAGAATCATTTAGAATATTTAAAGTTATTTAACCTTTTTTGTTTATGTATTTTGATTTGTGCATAAATAGAATAAGTGTAATTAGGATATGACAAATTTTTTTGTCACTTCCTGCTATTTTATTTAAAAACTAGCATTTTTCTAACTGTCTTGTTTGCCTGTGATGAAGCTGTGACATTGGTTACGGCGAAAATGCTTGTTTATATATTTAAATAAAAAGTTGCGTTAAGGAAAAGAAGAGTTTTGGCTTGGCTTGCTGGATTTTAGGTTGCCTGTCTGCTGGATCTTGTTTGCTTCTTTTTTTTTTGTACTAGTTTGCCGATATAATATAGACCCGCCAATGGCCAAGTATGAGGCCATTGGCATTGGAAACAGCTTAAAAAATAAAACAATCAACTTTTATTTATTTTTTTTTGCCAATCTCGGCTGTTTAAGCATAGGGCAGTGGTGCACAAATGGGATCGGTGGAAAAATACGAAAATAAACCTAAAATAAGCATTCTAACTAAAATCACTATTCTGCCATTAAAGTCAGTGGCAGGCAGAAGATATCATAGCCAGTGAGTAGTGGTTGCTAAGGGGGGAGGCTCAGTGTGAGACATGTAACTATGCATTAGCAGGCAAACCTATGCAAATGAGGGGAATGATAGTGAATCCCAGTTTTCCCCAGCATGCTAGTCAGGTCCTAACAGTGTAGGAGCAGGAATAGCTTGGTGCAAGCCTAGGAGTTAGCTGACATCATAAAGGGGGGTATCAGGCATACTGTAAGTGGATTGGAGCTCTGTGGCTCAGGTTTTCTCCTAGCTAAACACAGCTAAGCAAGGGGGAGTGTCTGAGTCTGCCTAGCGCTCTTTACATTGCCTAAGCGGGTGTGCATGCCGTGCACAGCGTTTAAAAAAAAAAAAAAAGGGTAAACCAGGAAATAGAAGCACTGTGCACATTTGAGCACGGTGTTTGTGCAGCATGCCCCTGGGCTTAAACAGGAAGGCAATGGGAAGGGAAAATATTAGTAGGAAGTTAATCAAGGAGAACTAGCATAGATGGCAGGTGAAATGTATCAGAATCAGCCAATTACACAGGCAGCAGACCAGCCCAGCTCAGGACACTACTAAAACTATGCAAACACCTTCCACTCTGGTTTCTCCCACACTCTACACCACCGGTGTATACAGGGGGGAAGTTTTAACAGACAAAACAACAAAATTATAGGGGCTGCGATAGCTATCATACAACAACTTGTGGAAGAGGCTGAGGGTGGTGAGGATGTGAATGCTGTTGACCAACCCACAGTGAGGAGACAGAGAAGAGTGTACAGACCCAGGGTAACCTACCAGGTGCTACATGAGCTGGAGATAGTGGAGTGCTATAGGGTGGACAGGGACCACCTACAGCAAATTGTTGAGCTGTGCTGGCCATGCCTGACAAACAGAACTAAGAGAGGGGAATGCATCCCAATGAATACCAAGGTATGTGTAGGCCTAAGAATACTAGCTACAGGTACCTTCTAAAGGCCAACTGGGGATATGATGTGGATTTCATAGGCATCAGCTTCCAGGGTAATCCACCAGTTTCTAGATGCCATGTCAGCACATGCTGATGAGCATGTGTATTTCCCCAACACCTGTGAGGTGCTGGACAGCAATATGTAACTGTTCCACCAAATGGCAGAATACCCTGAGGTAGTGGGTGCTATGGACTGCATGCACATATGCATCAAAGCACCACCTGGTGAGCGGGGAAGGGTCTACATCAACTGCAAGGGCTTCCCCTCAATCAACTGCCAGATCATGTATGATGCCCAGGGCATAATAATGATTGTGTGTGCTGGCTGCTCTGGAAGCTATCATGATTCTTACATCTGGCATCTCACGAAGTTGTACCAGAGATTTGCCAATGGGGACATCCCTCACAGTCACCTAGTGGGGGATGCTGGATACACACTGGAGCCGTGGCTGGTGACACCCATTAGAAATGCACACACACTTAAACAAGAACACCATAATGAGGCACATGCACAGACCAGGATTATAATATAGCATGCGTTTGGATGCTCAAATCATGGTTCCGGTGCCTGGACACATCCGGTGGAATCTTGTAGTACTCACCAGCTACATGTACCCAAATTGTCATCGTATGTGCCATGCTACACAATATGATCTTGTGGAAACAGCTGCAGCAGGAACAACCTGAGCCTGCCCCAGTAGGCCTAAGGAGGTGTGCCCAGTATGTCCTGGTCTCGGCAAAGAGGCAACGCATAGCACATACACTGACACAGGAGGGATCCAGGGAATAACACCTCTCTCTGACTCTCACATACAGTAAAAGAGATGCCAAACATGACACTAGCTGTGCTTAACCATGTGTAGGGAGTGTATTATGTGCATCCAACATAGGCAGCCCTGCAGCACCACCCACAATACTGGGACACCCACAAGGTAAGTGATTCACACATGCCAGTCAGGCAGGTTCAAATACCCAACAGCAGTCACAGCCAGAAAGACAGGTGTAGACAAACACAAGCAAAGGCTGTGCTATGGCCTCTGAATGATGCCTATGGGTAACTTCCCCCCAGGCCTACACAGACATACTACAGCAGGTCAGGCAGTGGGATTTTAGTACTGAAGGGTTGAAAGTTAGAAACTAATATGTAGGTCAATCAAAGCTAAGACCTGTAGTACATTGATATGCCTCTAGTCAGCATGATAGGTTAGAATACAGAATGAAATGGAGTACCTGACATACCAGTACAGTCATAGCAAATGTATACAAGTGTCAAGTGTGCCCCCCCCATCCTACATAGAAATGTAATGACAGTCAGGTGTGTCCCCCCAATCCTGTGTAGAAATGTAGTAACAGTCAGGTGTACCCCCCAATCCTGTGTAGAAATGAAGAAACAGTCATGTGTGCCCCCCCCCAATCCTGTGAAGAAATGCAGAAGTAGTCAGGTGCCCCCCCCCCATCATGTGTAGAAATGCAGAAACAGTCAGGTGTGCTCCCCCAACTCTACATATGTATGTAGCAATGGTCAGGTGTGCCCACCCACAACCCTATGTAGAAATGTAGGAACATGTATGTGCAGGTATAATACCAGTGGAGCACAGATGCACAGAGGTGGCCAAGGTAGCAGGATGAGTTGTAGCATCTGCACACTATGAAGGTATGTGTGTGATAGGTTGGTGTGCGTTTCATATTGAGTGAGAGTGGTCGGTATGTATGCATGTTGAAGTAAGACCTGGTGGCCACTGCCCACTAATGCTGATGACAGGGACAAGTCCTCACAACTGCAGTGCCAAACACAGTACCCACCAGTATAACACAAGCTAGCAGTAAGCCATTGCAAATGTATGGTGGTAATATGTGTCACCATCTGAAAGACTGACATGGCATGGCTGTTGGGCTAGATATACAAGCAGTACACAGGGGAAAGTACCCCAAACATACAGTGTACATTGTGTCACTGTGAAATGGGCACACCCTTGGAATAGTGCAAACAGGTATGCATCACATTATCTGGTCCTGTAGTAGGGAATACCTGTGTTGTCTGCCCAACCACTCACAGATCACAAAGGAGGTAGGACTGATGTAGTGGGAAACAGCTGATGCACCTGCACATGTAAGCATAACTGGAATGCCCAATGCATATCGGTATGTCAGTTGAAAGTAGTGTCCATAGCACACATGCACCCAGCTCACACAAACACCACCCACAGGTACCTCCCTGGTTGTAGCCCTGCTGTGGGGAATGGATACAATATGACCCCAGCTGTATATGACAATAGCAAAAGTATGCAGCATGAAGTGTAGGTGTCCCATGCAGGTGTGTCACTAGCTGTAGGTAGCATCCTGCCAGCATCCACACCATTGATCAGAACTGATAGAATGTATTGGCATGAACACCTAGCACACCTACCCTGTCACTCCAGGGGAATATACTGTATGGCGGTCTGAGACTGTAGGACAGACAGAATGCAATGGCCTGCCACATCTAGTCTGCATCAACAGCCAATGGCCCACAGGCCTCTGCTAAGGTCCTGTGTCTCACATGTATTGCCGATGCATGTTATGTCATGGATACCCAATTAACAACACAACACATGCCACAAACGCCATATGTAAGGCCATGTGGACAAACCACAGTGACATGCCCACCATGACCCACTGCATGAACTGTCGACCAACACCAACACACAGCCATGATGAGGTGATAACCATAGGGAAAGTATCAGAGAATGTATGCATAATGTAAGGAAGAGGAGAGAATAACAGAGGGGAGGGTGGGAGCGTGGAGAGCATGGAAAGTGCAAGGTCTGACACAAAGCTGTGTGCACACACTATTCCTGGCTGTAAACACATAAATGGGTGCCTACATACCTGCCCGTACACCACAATACGGGTAATGTCCTGACTCATAGCCCCTGCCTCTGGGTAACCTGTGCAAATCTGTACAGCTGTGAGGTATTGCCTTAGCAATATAAGGCTATACTGTCATGTTATTGTGTGTAAATGTATGGGATCCCCTGGCAGCACTGTACTAAGGTGCTGAACCAGATACACAGACTCAGCAGCAAGTGTCTGCAGCACCGCCTCCAGGATGGCATAACCTACCATGAATATGTAGGTGTCTGCCCAGAATACCACACACAGCTGCAGTCACCCTTGTCCCCAAGACATCACTGTGAGCAGGAATGCCCATCTGACAGTACATGAGGACAGAAAACATTACAGTGTATAACAGTACACGTGTCTGAATATCTCTGCTAACAGCAGTACCATGTAGCTGAAGCAGCACAGACACAATCACCTAGAGTATACACTATCCCCTGCACACTTTGTCCCCATATTGCCAAATGATTGATGGATACCCGGCAGAAACAGTGTGCTACCTGTAGGTGTACAACACAAAGGTCTGCACTGGAGTACAAACCAACTGGAATCCATCCACACATGCAGTGCAGAAGGGCATACTGGGCATGCTTACACACTTAGAGAAATGAAGGCAATGTCAAACAACAACATACTGAAAGGTCATACTGGGCATACTCGCACACTTACACACATGAAGCCCATGTCTGCAAACAACAGTGGACCAGACATATCTGGCAGTTGCAGATGTTAGTGTAGACACTCCTCAGAATGCACCACTCATGCTTTGCACACACAGTGGATAGGAATGCAGACATATATCCAAGGACAACACACTATAATAAGCTAAAAGTAGACATACATAGATGTGTGGAAGAGAGTGACTGTGACAAGGAGCCATCCAGGCCTGTCCCACCCAGCACACAGCCAAATGGCTACAACCACATGAGGTTCAGATGTCACTAACTGTAGATACTAGCTAATAGTATCTGTCAGCAGTACTGACTATGTGGTGCAAGTGCTAGCTGTGCAACATGACTGTACAAGGAAGTATGAATCTAGCAGCTGTATACATGTACCTGTGGAATATGGCCCTGCATGTGCCAACATGTGGTGTGCCTACCCCTAGATGAATGGATTATGGCCCATGCACACACACTGGCCTCCCCATAGCCCTACTATGCCAAGCCTGCTGAGGTCATCCACTGTGAAATACACCTTTGGGAACATTATAGCCCAGTAATCTCCATGGCATGTCCTCTAACTGCGTACTGCTGTAGGGTGATAAAATAGGTAGTAGTTCTAATCCCAGACTTGGTAACTGTGTGTGTCTGTCTGTGTAGAGAGCAATGCTTTTTAGGCTAGTTACACTCCCTACAATTCAAATGCCTTACTTTGGCAAGGCTGCTGATGTCATCCACCTTGAAATACACCTTTACGAAGGTTGTAGCCCAGTAATCTCTGTGGTGCATCCTATAACTGCGTACTGCTGTAGTGTGATAAAATAGTTATGTAGGAGTTCTAATCCCAGACTTGGCAACTGTGTGTGTGTGTGTCTGTCTCTGTCTGTGTAACGAGAAATG
Organism: Protopterus annectens; assembly: GCF_019279795.1. Classification (NCBI taxonomy): domain Eukaryota; kingdom Metazoa; phylum Chordata; order Ceratodontiformes; family Protopteridae; genus Protopterus; species Protopterus annectens. The sequence goes on from NC_056730.1 coordinate 205,076,599, forward strand.
CTTTTTGGGCTAGTCGCACTCCTTACAATTCAAATGCACTACTTTGGTAAGGCTACTGATATCATCAACGTTGAAATACACCTTTACGAAGGTAGTAGCCCAGTAATTTCCATGGCACATTCTATAACTGTGTACCACTGTAGTGTGATGAAATAGTTAGGTAGGAGTTCAAATCCCAGACTTGGCAACTGTGCTTGTGTGTGGGTGGGTGTTTGTGTGTCTGTGTAGAAAACAATGTTTTTTAGGTTGGTCACACTCCCTACAATTCAAATGCCCTACTTTGGCAAGGCTACTGATGTCATCCACCTTGAAATACACCTTTATGAAGGTAGTAGCTCAATAATCTCCATGGTGCACCCTATAACTGAGTAGTGCTGTAGTATAATAAAATAGTTAGGTAGGAGGTCTAATCCCAGGCAGGACAGGTGTGTGTGTGTGTTTGTGCGTGTGTGTGTGTGTGTGTGTGTGTGTGTGTGTGTGTGTGTGTGTGTGTGTGTGTGTGTGTATGTGTGTGTGTGTGAGTCTTTGTTTGTAATAAATATCCTGTGTGGAGGTGAGTGTGTAACAATTGAAGTCAATGGGGAGAGGGTTTTGCTGATTTCTTATATGGTGGCCCTAATATACATCACAATATCCTCCATACAGGGATAACAGATGTGCAATAACTGAGAGGTTAGGGAGCATATCCATACCCCTACATTTGACGTCAAGGCCAGGCAAACAAAGATAGTGACTCTATTATTACCCAGATAACATTCTCAACCCATGTCTCATGCACACACATACTTGCCTAGGCAACAGCCGCTATGTTGGTAGTACCCTGCATATTGCCCATGGATAGTAACCACGGTGTGATTGCAGTCGGCTACAGTGGGCATGGCACCCTGACCATCAGTCCAATAGGCATGTACATGCCAGCAGTGCACCTTCCCCATGTTCCCCACTGGACAACTGCAACACCTGTGGTGCCTTCAAATGTGACCCACAAAAGACATAACATGCCTGACTACTTGCCCTGTATTGACAGACGGCACTGCCACCAGGGAATACCGGTATCATGCTATCAATGTAGGTGCTGGGTCAACCTGCCAGCCATAAACTGTTCCTGCCACATGAGGCCAGGGCTGGCACATCTGAGGATAACAATCTGTGTACACAACATGGGCCAGACACCCCAGGTACAGTTTCACATGTCACTGTACATGCATGTGGGAGGTGTGCACATCCCAGACACCGTCCAGGTCATGGACTTAGGAACACATACATGACAAGCAATGCACAGCATTGACCACATGCAATAGTCACCCAGGTGACTGGATGGTAAATACAATACCCACCTGTGTGGCCAGATCCAGACACTACACCCCTGAGCCACAATGAAGACCATTGTCATGTGGCCTGATGCCAAGGTATACCCATCACTTAGCCACGTATAGCCATGTAGCACAGTCGACCATGACACACCCGTGCAGCAATGCACACATGTATGTCATTACTGGCACCCTGTGTGTGTGTGTGTGTGTGTGTGTGTGTGTGTGTGTGTGTGTGTGTGTGTGTGTGTGTGTGTGTTTTGTATGATGCGTATGACCACATTCACACTCACTACAACCCCCATTGGCATACTGAAGCATGCTGTCTGATGTCAGACACCTCCACATACCCTTTGCCCATATATCCTCTGTATGACCTATGTGGTGCATGTGATACTTGCACAGTAATGTGTTGTGGCAATCTCACTAGTGATGATTTGTATTCCTGGCCCTGCCAAGTGTGGCAATGTGTGTGTGTCCCTGTGAGAGTGTGGCTGTGTTGACACTGGCACCTGTTCATGCGGACTGGCATGTGTACTACACTTACCATATAGCTACCATATCCCTGTTGCCAATGTCACTCACCATCACATATACGTTTTGAGGGCTCCTCAACATGTAACCTATGTGATGCATTCAATAACTGCATAGACATGTGATAGCACTACATAGTTGTCAGGGGTTTGATACCCTGTACTCGTAGGTGTGTGACACAAACATGCTTATGTTTTACTCTCCCACCCCTCCCTAACTCATCTTTGCCTCTGTCTGCCTCTCTCACTCCCTCTCTGGTGGATGTGTGGAATTACAGCTGCTGTGCTTGGGCAGCAGCATATGTATTTTAAGTGTTGCTCATAATCAGCTGTTGGCCTCTGCATGAATTGCTGCCCTCCTATAGCTGATTGCATGTGGAAAAACTGTGGCAACATCCCCCTAGCCAGTTGCATGGAAACACACTCCAATATCTAGGAACATCATGTTGGTATTGGGCCTTTACATTAATTTTGAGCAGGAACTTGATGCATTGTTTGGCATACAGCATCTCAGATGGATTGGGGATCCACCTCTAACAACATACACTGTGGAAACAGGGCAACGCACAGGAGGGGGGTGTGCCTGACCTGACTACAGACTGTAAGTGCTGCTATACTGCATTTGGAGTATTGTTGGTTAAACAGGTTGCATGTGGATATGGTTGTCCTACATGTTTTAATAGCTGCCATGTCAGTGCTATGTTTATAAGGAAACCCCCATCTGTAGGGTATTCTACAGACTGGGCAGTTTGTGGTCCCTGTTGTTTCATGTGTTACCCACAGACCACCTGTCTGTGGACTGCCGAAGGTAGTGTGAGGATTGCAATCTGTAGATGGTGACAGCCATGAGAGTTACTGACTTCATATCCCTCATAGGACATATGTTGTCACAAACCCTGTTACAACAGTAAATGTATGGGGGTATCACAGCAACATGTCAATATTGGCCCTGTGTATGTGCCTCCAGCCACAACTCTGTCAATGTTTGTATGTATGTCATGCAGTAAGAGGTGCATTTGTGCTGTACACCATAATTAGTGTCATCATATCTGATAACAAGCCAGTGAGATATCAGACTGCTACACATGTTATGTGTAGTAGGGGTTACAATTTATGACATAACCTGGACATTCTGTGTGTATTGTTCATATGTAGTTTGGCCTGTGCACAGACTGTGGTAGATGTCATTGTTCATGGTCCTGTTCTATCTGATGTTACATGCTGCTCCACTGAAAATTACCCTTTCAGCTTACACATTTGTAGGGCCATACACACACATGTCCCATACTGCAGACAGGATTCGGACAACACTGTGGAGTGGTGCAGTATATGTAGGGTTAGTGTGTGAGTGGCACATATGAGGATGGTGTTGCACAGATAGTCCATATACTGTAATTTTATGTTAGCTTACCATATGTAGCTGTGGCTGTGTTTACATTGGTTGTGGTTATGCATTTTCACATAGGTGTATCATACTCTGTGCTGTGACATGCCTGTAGAGCCTGCTATACATGCTGGTACATGTGCATTCCCCCATAGGAAGTGTAGGCCAGTGTTGAGCCAGTCTGACTGTAGCCTGCACAGTGTATTGTTACATGCCTAACAGCTTAGTGTACTTACCCAGTGAGATGTCATGTACAGATACTTGCCAGATATACTGCTTCTGGGCCACCATAACAGTCATGTATGTCAAACAGAGTAGCGGGATGCTGTACAGATGTATGTCAATATCTAGTGGCTAGTATGTGGCCATGGCACCTCTGTACCAGCGGTTATCATGTGTCAGGACAGACAGGGGTGTGTGAATGCATAACCTATGGGGGCAAATGAATATCAGTAGTTACATATTATACCCGGCTACATGGCTAACATCCACATTGTCAGGCTTGGTCCACATGTCTTGCACTAAGGGGTTCAATGTATACCTCTGGACTGTCCAGATTGTGTCAGACTGTCCACATATATTGGCCAATTTCTCTGCTGTAGTCCAGAGGAGCATTACAAGCTAGCAGTGATACTGTAAAATGATGTCCTTAGGATGTCTCTCGGTAGCCAATGGCGCACATGCTAAAAGCAGATGTGACCACCCACACACACCATGTCTATGCTGCCTTAAGGTATCTGGATGTACATTACCATATAATCCACCTTGGGTAAATGCAGGCCTCCTGCCATACAGACTGTTCTGTCTGTCAGTGTGCTTGTGATGGTGCCAGTTATGCCTTGTTATGTAACAGTTACATCCCATTGTGTCAACTGAGTTCTTTACCCCCTAGAGATTGTGTACAGAGTGTAGATAGTGGCTGCAGAACTATACATCTGCATTGCTTACTGTTGATTGTTTGGTATCCTGTGGCCCAGTCTGTCTTTACTATTGTACTACTTGAAGGCTTCGGCCTGGACACCAACATTTGTAAACCTTTCCAGACTGCTGCATTTGTATAACTGTTTCACAGTTGCATTACTCTGTTTATATGGATTTCAGTGTCTAAACAGCTATGTGATATGGCATATACAACTTTAATACTACACAAATAAAGCTTCCCCATTTATGAAAACCTGTGTGTGGTGTTATATCCTTTGATCTCTCTGTGGATATATGTTGCAGGCAACGATTTTCATTTGTATGGGTGGATCACACAGTGTCCAGTTATTAAGGTGGTAACTGTAGGCATAGTGGCTGTTCCATATTGTGTGCACCTTCTACATATGCATCTTACTATACATATCTCTGCATGTGTATGTGTATATATATATATATATATATATATATATATATATATATATATATATATATATATATATATATATGTATATATATATATATATATATATATATATATATATATATATATATATATCTGTATCTGCATATATGTGCCTGTGTATATGCATCCTTGGAATGTTGATAGCGTCCACATTGTACATTCCCTATGGGAGCCAGGCTGCACTGCATGATATGTTACTGATACCAGCCTGGCATCATACAGGTGGGATGGAGTACTGTAAATATCTTGTGCCCATGTCGTATCAGGGCCTGGTTATGGGATCTGCAGCAGTTAGTAGTGTATTGCAGGGCAGACGTGTTTGGCTGTGGTGGGGGTATACCTATTCGTACAAGACATATGTTGTTTGGGGCCTCTCAACCCCATTAACGGTGCATGTAGACATATATGTTTTTGTTATGTTCCCATTGTTATCTACAGATGTATGTCCATATATGCCCATATAGATATATATATATCTGCTTATATATATATAACTATGTCCGTATATACCTATATAGATATATATATATATATATATATATATATATATATATATATATATATATATATATATGGTTCTAGGTTATAACATCGACAGCACATAACATCGACAATGACATCACTGACACCACATCATCGACAGTTCACAAACACGACACCGCACACACTCAACACATCATCACAACAACCAATAAACAAAACAAATTCCCTGACCAAAACCACACACACAACACAAGCACACCTAAATCCTAACAAACAAACACTAAACCTTACATACACAACTATCCACAACCCTAACCTAACCCTAAGGTCCGTCACTATCGCACACTAACCTAACCTCTAACCCTAACTCACTTAACCCGCCCCTAACCCAAAAATTCACTACTGCACCCTTACCTAACCCGCCCTAACCCTAACTCACTTAACCCGCCCCTAACCCAAAAAAATTCACTACTGCACCCTTACCTAACCTGCGCCCTAACCTTAACTCACTTAACCCACCCCTACAGACCGTCAACATCGCACACTTCCCTTACTCGCACCCTAACGTCCGTCACTACCGCATACTTACACATCCTTTCCCCAAGTCGGTGTTCTCTGCGTCGGTGTTTTCATCCGTCGATCCTCTGGCGTCGGTGATTTCGCTGTCTGTCTTGTCATCTGTCGATGTTGTAACCCAGACCCATATATATATATATATATATATATATATATATATATATATATATATATATATATATACACACACACACACACACATATATATATATATATATATATATATATATATATACATATATATAACTTGCTGTATATATTTAGACATATAGATGCATACATATATATCTATAGATGTATGCATTTGTATGTATATATGTTAAAATATATATATATATATATATACATATATATATATATATATATATATATATATATATATATATATATATATATATATATATAGATATATATATATATATATATATGTTGTACCTGTATATACACACACATACGTCTACACGTTGGAATATATTTCCTGTACTGTTGAATGACTGCGCTGGATGCTATGTTTGGGAAAACATCAGGGTTATGTATATTTGACATAGCTTAGTGGTAAATCAGTGTGACTATGGTGTGCAGGGTCCTGTGTTTGAGCATTGCAGAGGTTGTTTATTTTGTTGCTGGGCAGAACAAGTGCCATTGGATACAGAGTGATTAATGCACTTTTGAGCAGCTGTAAGCAGGTTTTTGCGGGTTTGCGCAGAGGTAAGCACTGCTAACATCCGGTTACATTTTCTTAGACTCAGTTATCTTCTAAATTACTTAACCAGTGTAGGCATTTCTTGCCCCCATGCAAAAAGGCTTAAACCTGCTTACTGTTGCTTAAACGTGCTTACTCCCACTTACCCCCATGCTAATTTCTTTAAAAGAAATGAAAAAAGGGTTGATAGGAAAGTGGTGAGAAAGGGGCACAAAGAACGAAAGACAGTAAGGAAAATAGCTAGAGATGTGCAGGAAGGGTGTGGGGAAGGTCCATAGCTGCCCATTTCTTCTACATAAACAGCTGTGCATATATACTGACTTTGGAGGTAGATTTGGACACTCAAACCCCTGGGAGGGGGTGAGGACAACATTAATAAGTTGTGATTCCGATTAAACCAGATGACATATGTCCGGTGGACACGTGTGCAAAATGGACAGCTATCTATGGGGCGAGATTTTTTGGGGGGAACAGATTGCTCTTTTTTTTTTCAGGTGAGAGTGGGATGTTGGGGAGGGATAGTAGGTATATTTGGGGAGGTAGGTTGGGTAGATTAACAGACAAGACAAACAAGATGCATACAGGGGCAGTATGTGACACATGTGGGTGGTAGAAACCTTGATGGGGAGGGGTGTTGAGAAATCAGAAGCCCATGAGTCCCCTAGTGGAAACAGTGTGACTGAGGTCCCCACCCATGGGCAGTCACTACTGCACCTTCTCAGCCAGGAAGGTGGCTGTGCTGGAGGCTGCATCACAAGGCCAGCCTGACCCTCTAGTCATGACACACAGCCTTCAAGCTGGCATAGCAGATCACCAAGCTGCTGGTTGATCTCGCTATGCACCATAAACCAGAAATGGTGATGGGTGACAGGTTCCTGTCCATACCCGCTCCCAGGGGAGGGGGTGAGCCCCATCCACTGAGGTGGTTCCACCTGAAGGTAATGCAGGACCAATGGACAAGGAGGTCCCGGGTTGGGCCCCAGACATGCTTGTGCCTGGTGCCACGGCCAGCTGAGGTGGGACAGGTGGGTCTGCTGGGACTTGCCTTCCCAAACATGCTATAGTGTTTAGAGTTTATCTTTCATATGTAGGTTAGTAATAGTCAACACATTCCAGTAGTAGGTATAACGGCATGCAGAGATTTTCCCATTAACCCAGACACCAGATACGGAGCAGTTGCATAGCAAACAGAACACATGCATATATGGGGCCACAATGGTATTAAGAGCAGCATGCAGGTACATTGATGGCACCATGCCACCAATGTTGGAATAATTTAATATGGCACATGCATGGGAACAATTAAAATATTTATCAAACAATAGGGCATTATCAGAACACTGGAGTCATTACATGATTGATTGGGGTGGGTATGTTGTTTATTGTTGGAGATAAGGTGGGGGGAGAGAAAGATGTTAATTAACAACTAGTATATTCCTGTAGTCCACATTACTTTCCTATTCAGTGCTGTAATCTGTACCTTACAAGTCTTACTACACTATCCTATAGCCTTAGTTTGGACAGTGATATGGCTATCATCATCGTTATACATGAACTGGTTTTACTTGGATTATACACCTCTTACCTGGTATACCTGCGGAGGGAATGTATGTTAACACTAACTGTTTCTACACATAGTCCCAGATTCCTGGCTGATGTTGTGCACATGGCTCTCCAACTCTTTCTGCACAGACGCTGGCCATGTGTTGACCACATGCAGGTGTACCGGGACATGTCTAGAATATTGCCCTCTCCAACCTTTAGTGACTTGACACACACATATACATGCTTTCCTACACAGTTATATTATGTAGCACAGTATGGGTGACAGTGATCAGTGATACTTTATTATTCAGAGAAACTGCAACACTCACAATTCCCTACAATACCAGAGTAAACAGTACCAGTACAGGGTATAATAGTTTTTATTTCTCAGCACAGTGCTCGTATCCAACTTACCTGTGGGAGCAATGTTTGTTACCATAAATTGAATGTTGCCACACAAAGTTCCAGATTACACATTAGTATTATGCACATACATCTCATTCTGTGACTGTACACACTCTAGTCACAGCTTGACAACATGGGGGTGTAGATAGGACATACTTGGCTTATTACTCTCCTAACAGTTTCAGGAGTTGCTACAGTGACAGGTTTGTTCACATAGATGTTGGACAATCATTTGTATTCCCTGTTTGCTGACTAAACATCTGGGATCATCCCACAGACCTACCAGGGGGAATTGCAGCAGATATGGGCCCATATACTGGACATTCTGGTCTCATCTATACAGTTGTGGGGTATGATTCTGTATGCAGCCTACTTCCACTCCCAGGATTCAGACCATGGCTGTGTCTGCTACAACTTAAATACTGTCCATCAGAGTTGTGTTTGCTTTATAGATATTGCTGTACATCTCCTATCTGCTTTCTGTCTTATAATACTCCTGTGCTTTTGCATTCTGACCTTGTATTACAACACTCTTATACAGATTTCCTAGACAGTTATATTTTGTAGGACAGTGTGGGCAACAGTGCTGCGTAATACCTCATTAGTCAGAGCAACTGCATCACTCCCAATACCATACAATACCAATGTAAACAATAACAGTACAAGGTATCATTCTTGTATTTCTGGACACAGTGTTGATATCTGACAGACCTGTGGGAGAAATGTTTGTTAGCACTACCTGATTGTTGCCACACACAGTACCAGATTCCACATTACTATTATGAACATACATCTCACTCTGTTACTGTACACACTCTGGCCATAATGCTTGACAAGATGGGTGTGTAAATGGGACATATGTGGCTTCTTAGTATCATAAGATTTTGGGGACTTGCTATTGTGCCAGCTTTGTTCTCATAGATGTGTGTCAATCAGTTGTATTTCCTGCTGCCTATACATCTGGGATCATCCCACTGATTTCCCAGGGGGACAGGTTGACAGGCAAAAGATATGGGCCACTTTACCTGACATTATGGACATATCTGTACAGTTGTGGGGTATGATTCTGTATGCAGACCACTACCACTGGCAGGATTCGAACCATGGCTGTGTGTGCTAAAAAAACAACAGTTCAGTTCTCAGTTGCATGTGCTATTTGGGTTTTGTTGTCTGCCTTTTCCCTGTTGTCTGTTTATGTGTTTCTCAGTTGTACTAAATGGCCTCTGGGGATTACATCAGTCATATACTGGCATTCCTACCCATTCTATTTATGGTGCACGGTGTGGGTAACAGTGCTTATTACAACAGTACTATTACATGAATGCAAATCTACATTACCATATGATACCAGAGTATACACATGCAGTTCAGCAGTTAGACCTTTATTGTCAGCCTATTACGCTTTTATTTACATACATACTATGAGTCTTTTCCTGCCATATTCTCTGGTGTATGCAGTACTTGCCTTAAACAATACAGGTTTTATACAGGCAATTAATTTACTAATACTTTTAGATTTATTTCCTATGGCAGTACATGCAAGAGTATTACTGACCTGCCTCAGGTCACAACCTCTCCAGGCAACTGCCATAGGCCTCCTGGTTCATGGTCCGCTCAATTGCAGCTGTGTAGGACATAAGAGGAATATGTAGCCATACCTATCCATGATACATGAGCTGGCAATTATTAAACAAGTAGTGGACTGATACATACACACAGCTGGAACATCCACTGCCATTCTATCTTCTTGGATCCACTGGTCCAAGCGGCCCCCCTTACACTGCTTCAGGTCATCATAGTGATGTCTAACCTGCTCAACAGTTTGGGGTATATCAGTGGCACTGGTGAGGTTATGGGCGAGACAGTCCCAGGCATCCGCCTTATATTGGGAGCCTTGGTACTGGCCCTGTAGCAGTCTCTGTTCATGGTCTTTGACAAGGAGTCCTGCCATGACTCTGGACTACTGGATGCAACAGTGCAGCACCCAAAAGTGCACACCCTCTCCCCTTCCTGACATAGTGCCTGCAAGGGAAGCTACAACCAGTTATGAGATGTATTCCTGCCTCTTGGGTTTAGTAGGGCCAATTTCCCTCACTTTTTTGTGAATAGCCGGTTTTGAAAAGGCTAAACTATGGGCAAACCTTCTTACCTATGGTTGGCATTGTTTAAAGGGATATGATACTGGGCACATTGAGTTAGCTGCTCTACACATTGCTTACAACTCCTAAGCTGACCTGTGCAATGCTAAGCATTGCTTACATTTGACTTTGCATTATATTTCCTTTTTGGCATAGATTTATTATTCATTACATCTTATATGTATGCCTGCTATCCATGATTCATGTGTATGTACACTGTATGGGGTTCTTGTGTTTTATTAGGGACTTCAACACTCTATTACAATTACATCTGACTTCTGGGCTTACTGCTGTACTCCATTTCACATATTTATGTTATGTAGTGGGTTATGGAACATATGTCTGTACACTGATTCCTTTCAGAGGTTCAGTTTGGTTTTACTATAGTGAAGACTTGTTTGCTGATACCTCATTCTTCTGTACTTCTGTGATGGCTTGGTGGTTAACTATTGTGACTATAGTGTATAGGGTCCTGGGTGCAAGACATGCAAGGCTGTTTATTTTGTTGATGGGCAGAACCGGGGCAATTGGATACAGAGTGATTAGGGCACTTTTGAGTATTTGTAAGTGGGTTTGAGCGAGGGTAAGCAATGCTAACCTCCAGTTACATATGCTTACAGAGAGTTAGCTTCAATATTGCTTAACCTGTGTGTGCATTGCTTACCCCTCACACAAACGGGCTTAAACCCACTTACTAGTGCTTATATATGCTTACTACTGCTTATTGGTGCTTATACCTGAGTACTAGTGCTTTATTCAATATGACACTGACACCTCACATGTGCATTTACTGCAGTACTCCAGTTCATAGATATATGTTATTTAGTGGGTTATGCAGCAAAATATTGGTTATAACGTACTTTGTCATGGAGAATGGAACGTGGTGTAGTGGGACTCAAACCAGTAATGCCTGCTTATAAGGTGAATGCTCTGCCCACTACACTATTACTATGCTGCTTTTGTGGCATATATCCTCCTTGTTATCCTCTTCAGCCATTTAAGATGCATTAAGTGTAGCTAAACGTTGGGCACACCTGCCTATAGTTAGCTTTAATCAGAGTTTTTAAAAAATAAAAGGATTTGTTCCATTTATTTCTATATACTTGCTGTTGTACACAGGGGGACTGTTGGTGGGGATATGCGAACACCTATGAGCGGTCTCACTCATTTCTTAGCCCTTTCAGCTGTTCTTCACTGCAGGGGCATGTATATTCTGAGAGCTCTGCTCTCAGACACGTGCCCTGCAGTCTTACATGCTCCGTGTAAGATTAGGAGCTCAGGCAGCATGCCTCATTACTATGCATGGCATGCTGCCGTTCTGCTCCTAAACGGCCACTTCCATGCAGGACTAAGGTAGTCCTGCATGGAAGATTAGTAAATACAGGGGAAAGATTACATAAAATAAAATAAAAATTGCCAGGACCACCCCCTCACATTTGAGTTTCCCATGAAGAATGTTTACTTTTGTTTTTGCTCTAAGAAACTGCAGACATTTCAAGATGCTCCTACCAATGCCAATTATATTATTGCATTTTCTTCCCCAATGTTTTTAAAATTCAGTGTGTTTTATATACTGTGAATTTTACATTATCATTTTTCTATGTAATTTGCTGTTTAACTGCTGAATGTAAAAGAAAGTTTCTTTTGCACTTTTATCTGTATTATTTTCTCTTGCTACTTCCCTGACCACTTTAGCCTTCCACTTAACAGAAAAATGCCGCATTTTGTTGCAAATTTTTCACATCTTTATTTCATGTTAGGTATTGCTCTATCCCAGCATGCCCATGGTTGTATCTGATATGTTTTGTCAGCTTACACTCATTCATTTTCTTAACCCAGCCACTGGGGATGCACATGTCAGTGCATTTCTTTGCGCCGGTCCCAAGCCCGGATAAATGGGGAGGGTTGCATCAGGAAGGGCATCCGGTGTACAACCTCTGCCAAATTACTTATACGGAGAACATTTCATATTTCCATACCGGATCGGTCGAGGCCCGGGTTAACAACGACTGCCAGCAGTACTGTTAGCCAACAGGGTGTTGGCGGAAATTGGGCTACTGTTGGCCGAAGGAGAAGAGGAGGGGGAAGGCATGCCCGAAGGCAGGAAGAGAGGAAGAAGGTTAGCATGGTGGTAGTGAGGGTAAGGACTTTGAATGTTGGCTGTATGACTGGTATAGGGAGAGAGCTAGCTGATATGATGGAGAGAAGGAAGGTTGATATATTGTGCGTGCAAGAGACCAGATGGAAGGGAAGTAAGACCAGGTGTATAGGAGGTGGGTTCAAATTGTTCTATCATGGTGTGGATGGCAGGAGAAATGGGGTGTGGGTTATCCTAAAGGAAAAGTATGCTAAGAGTGTTTTGGAGGTGAAGAGAGTGTCTGATAGAGTGATGTTTATGAAGCTTGAAATTGATGGTGTAATGATGAATGTTGTTAGTGCATATGTTCCACAAGTTGGCTGTGCGATGGATGAGAAAGAAAAATTTTGGAGTGAGTTGGATGAAGTGGTGGTGAGAGTACCCAAGGGTGAGAGACTAGTGATTGGAGCAGACTTCGATGGGCATGTTGGTGAAGTGAACAGAGGGGATGAGGAAGTGATGGGCAGGTAAGGTGTTAAGGAAAGGAAATCAGAAGGTCAGATGATTGTGGATTTTACAAAAAGGATGGACATGGCTGTGGTGAATACATATTTTAAGAAGAGAGAGGAGCATAGGGTGACGTACAAGAGTGGAGGAAGATGCACACAGGTGGATTATATCCTATGTAGGAGGGCCAGTCTGAAGGAGATTGGAGATTGTAAAGTGATGACGGGGGAAAGTGTAGTTAAGCAGCATAGAATGGTGGTCTGTAGGATGACATTGGTGATCAAGAAGAGGAGGAGAAGTGTGAAAGCAGTGCCAAGGATTAAATGGGGGAAGTTAAAAAAGGGTGATTGTGAAGTGGAGTTCAGGGAAGAGTTAAGACAGGCAATGGGAGGCAGTGAAGAGTTACCAAATATCTGGGTACCTACAGCAGAGCTAGTAAGGAAGACTGCTATAAAGGTACTTGGTGTGACATCTGGACAGAGGAAGGAGGACAAGGAGACCTGGTGGTGTTATGAGGAAGTATAGGAGAGTATACAGAGGAAGAGGCTGGTGAAGAAGAAGTGGGATTGTCAAAGAGACAAAGAAAGTAGACATGAGTATAAGGAGATGAGACGCATGGCAAAGAGAGGGGTGGCGAAGGCTAAGGATAAGGCATATGGAGAGTTATATGAGTGATTGGACACTAAAGAGGGAGAAAAGGATCTGTACCAATTGGCTAGACAGAGGGACAGAGCTGGGAAAGATGTGCAGCAGGTAAGGGTGATAAAGGATAGTGAGGGAAACGTTGAGTAGATGGAAAGAGTACTTTGAAGGGCTGATGAATGAAGAGAATGAGAGAGAGAGAAGGTTGGATGATGTGGGGATAGTGAATCAAGAAGTGAAACAGATTAACAAGGAGGAAGTAAGGACAGCTATGAAGAGGATGAAGAATGGAAAGGCTGTTGGCCCAGATGACATACCAGTGGAAGCATGGAGGTGCTTAGGAGAAATGGCAGTGGAATTTTTAACCAGATTGTTTAATGAAATTTTGGAAAGTCAGAGGATGCCTGAGGAGTGGAGAAAAGGTGTTTTGGTACCTATCTTTAAGAATAAGGGTGATGTGCAGAGCTGCAGTAACTACAGAGGAATAAAATTGATCAGTCACAGCTTGAAGTTATGGGAAAGAGTAGTGGAAGCTAGGTTAAGAAGGGAGGTGATGATTAGTGATCAGCAGTATGGTTTCATGCCAGGAAAGATCACTACAGATGCAATGTTTGCTCTGAGAGTGTTGTTGGAGAAATACAGAGAAGGTCAGAAGGAGTTGCATTGTGTCTTTGTGGACTTAGAGAAAGCATATGACAGGGTGCCTAGAGAGGAGTTGTGGTATTGTATGAGAAAGTCGGGAGTGGCAGAGAAGTATGTAAGAGTGGTACAGGATATGTACGAGGGTAGTGTGACATTGGTGAGGACTGAGGTGGGAGTGACAGATACATTTAAAGTGGAGGTGGGATTACATCAAGGATCAGCTCTGAACCCTTTCTTATTTGCAGTGGTAATGGACAGGTTGACAGATGAGATCAGACAGGAGGCCCTGTGGACTATGATGTTTACATATGACATTGTGATATGTAGTGAGAGTAAGGACCAGGTTGAGGAGACCCTGGAGAGGTGAAGATATGCTTTAGAGAGGAGAGGAATGAAGGTCAACAGGGCTAAAACAGAATATATGTGTGTAAATGAGAGGGAGGGTAGAGGAATGGTGAGGATGCAGGGAGTGGAGTTGGTAAAGGTGGATGAGTTTAAGTACTTGGGATCAACAGTTCAGAGTAATGGTGAGTGTGGACGAAAGGTGAAGAAGAGAGTACAGGCAGGGTAGTATGGGTGGAGAAGAGTGTCAGGAGTGATTTGTAATAGACGGGTACCAGTAAGAGTGAAAGGGAAGGTCTAAAAGAGGGTAGTGAGACCAGCTGTTATATGGGTTAGAGACAGTGGTATTGACAAAAAGGCAGGAGTCAGAGCTGGATGTGGCAGAGTTAAAGATGTCAAGATTTGCACTTGGTGTGATTAGGATGGACAGGATTAGGAATAAGTATACTAGAGGGTCAGCTCAGGTTGGACAGTTTGGAGACAAAGCAAAAGAGGCGAGATTGTGTTGGATTGGACATGTGCTGAGGAGGGACGCTAGGTATATTGGGAAAAGGATGCTAAGGATGGAGCTGACAGGTAATAGGAAAAGAGGAAGGCATAAGATAAGGTTTATGGATGTGGTGAGAGAGGACAGGCAGGCGGTTTGTGTGAAAGAGCATGATGCAGAGAACAGGAAGAAATGGAAACAGATGATCCGCTGTGGTGACCCCCTAATGGGAACAGCCGAAAGAAGATGATGATGACACTCATTCATTTTCTTGCTCATATGTTTGCTTTGGTATACCTTTTTACTTGTTTAACATTTGGTTTGTGCTCATAATACGAATAGTATTGCTCTGCTTTTTAATTAACTTAGACTGATGAGCTATCTCTATAGCCTTTCTCAATGCTAAATTTGGCTGTAGCTGCACTTTTCATGAAACTTTACAGTCAGCAATGCTTATTACAATTCTGTCTCTCATTATCTCATCTTTAGCAACCTCAGAATTTACAATATTTACCCAGTTCATACAAATGTTTCACAAACACATCAACAGATTGACTATTCACTTCTTTAGTTACTTAAGTTTGCCAAAGTGAGGCTATACCTCTCAACTGTACAGATTTTTGCAGAATGTACAAATTTTTGCCTCATATTTTTGGTCTGTTTTTCATAAAAGTGTGGATTTCTGGCAAATTAGTGGCAAATCATTATAGACTGAAGTTGGAAAATAATAACAAATATTGAGTTTCAGACTTCATACCCTTCAGAAAATTCATGCTAATGCAAAACCTGGTATTCTCTCAACGTTCTAAGTTTGTAAGAGCAATATTTTAAAATTGTCCCTGTTTGTGGTCCTTTACCCCACTTTTATTAATGGCTTTGTCCAGATTTCTTGCTTTAAGAGGCTGAGAGGTATGTGAGTGACAAAAACAATCCCCTGGATTCAGCAAGCCCTCCACGGTGTGCAGGAACAGTGCGGGAGCTCCAGGAGGCAATATGGCTGCCATGCAATCCAGGAATAAGCTGCAGGGGTGTGCACGAGTGCTCCTGCACTATTCCTGCACAGACGCAGCTCCTGTATGCAAATTACCCCATTTGTTTAATCTTAGTCTCACCTCCGGATACGTACCCAGGGAGTGGTGCACAGCGACTGTGGTCCCACTCCACAAAGGCGGTGCCTCTACCGACCCTGGAAATTACCGTCCCATTAGCTTGACAAGCCTTATCTGCAAAGCCATGGAGAGGATCGTAATGGATCTCATAAATAAAGACATAGGGAACTTGCAGACTTTGGATCCAACCCAGTTTGGCTTTGTCAAAGGCAGATCATGCCTTCTAAACTTGGTTGACTTTTTTGAAACAGTCACCAAGGCCATTGACGAGGGAAAGGCAGTCCATACAGCCTACCTAGACCTGGCAAAGGCTTTTGATACAATACCTCACTCGGGTATCATTGAAAAACTCATCAACTTAAATGTAAACCCATACATTACAAGATGGGTTGCAAACTGGCTGAGTGACAGAACCCACAGGGTCAGAGTTGCTGGCGCCATGTCAGACTCAAAGCCTGTCACAAGTGGTGTCCCACAGGGCTCAGTCCTGGGCCCACTCTTGTTTGGCATCTACTTTTCTGAAGTACAAGCAAACACAGGAGGGTTATGGCTGACAAAGTTTGCAGATGACTGCAAACTGGCCATAGTTGAAAACACATCCAACACAGATATCCTTCAGAAGGGTCTCACAGAACGGATAACTGGTGCCAGAGCCATGGCCTAAAGTTAAATGCCAAGAAATGCATAGTCATACCCTTCGGAAAAATAAGGTTACCCCTAGCTACCATATAGGTGGCAATCCCTGAACACAGAAGAAGTTATTAGGGACCTGGGAACCCAGGTTGACAGTAGCCTTTCATTCGACACTCATATTGCTAAAGTAGTTAGGAAGACCTTCTACATTGCCCACCTTATCATGAAGGGATTCACATCTAGATCAAGAGAAGTCATAGTCTCCCTATACTCATCACTCATCAGACCAATGATCGAGTACAATGCCCCACTCAGAATGTATCTGACCCGACACTTGCAGCAGCTGGAGAGGCCACAAAAGTTCCTCACCAAAAGGATAAAGGGTCTCAAAAATCTGTCTTGTGCTGCCCGACTGAAAGAACTCCAGTTATATTCAGTTGCTTACCGCTTGCTCAGAGGTGACCTATGCCTGACATACAAGGCCATGTCAAACCCAGATTTGATGAACATGCTTCATCTCAAAAAATCTAGATCCCTCAGAGCCACAAGAGCGGGAGACTTAAACCTCAACATGGTTATTAATAGGACGTGCTGGAGGGATAGATTCATCACCCAAAGACTCCCTATGCTGTGGAACAAAATCCCGGTTTATGTGAGGCAGAGCACCTCGCTGGCCTTGTTCAAGAGGAATCTTGACCAATGGATGGGAGATCGCAGATACACCCCAGGGGTTACCTCAGTGTCACTGCTCGACAGAGGCACAGCAAAATAATGGGCATAGTTTCTCCAAACTAAAGGGGTGGCGTAAGCCACAAAACTATGGGCTAGGCTTATAAATGCCCTCGGGCAGATAGCCTAGTATGAACCTATGAACCTATGAACCTATGCAGGTGACAACCATGCAAATGAGGTGAATTTGCGATCCAGGAAGCTGTCAGCTGGCCGTGCAGGACTAGTGTAGTGTGTATAAATGTACTCGGTTAGTAACCGAGTACATTTCTGCAAACTACAAAACAGAGTCATGACAGCTCCAAATAAAGTGTGTATATTATGGGAAACCATGCCAATGGCCAAATGAATGGCCACTGGCATGGAAAACAGTTTCAAAAATAACTTTGAATTTTTTTTAGCTGATTTTGGCTGTTTAAGGGTAGGCAGCGGCGCGCAAATGGGATTGGGCTGAAAATATGAAAAATAACCTGAAATAAGCATTCTAACCAAAATCACTATATTGCCATTATACTCAATGGCAGGCATAAGACAACATGGCCAGTGAATAGTGGTTGCTAAGAAGGGAGGCTCAGTGTGGGACCTGTAACTATGCATTAGCAGGCAATCCTATGCAAATGAGGGGAATGATACTGAATCCCAGATTTCCCCTCAATGCTAGTCAGCACCCAACAGTGTAAGTGCAGAAATAGTATGGTTCAAGCCTAAGAGTTATCTGACATCATGGGGGGTGTCAGGCATACTTTAAGCGGATTGGAGCCCTGTGGCTCAGGTTTGCCCTTAGCTTAGCAGAGCTAAACAAGGGGGTGTGTCTAAGGCTGTCTAGCACTCTTTACATTGCTTAAGTGGGTGTGTGCACCATGCACTGGGTTTTAAAGGGAAAAAAAAGTAAACCAGGAAATAGCAGCTCTGTGCACATTTGAGCACTCTGTTTGCACGGTGCACCCCTGGGCTTAAACAGGAAGGCAATGGGAAGGGAAAACAGCAGTAGGAAGGTAATCAAGGAAAACTAGCATAGCCGGCAGGTGAAATGAATCAGAATCAGCAAATTACACAGGCAGCCGCCCAGCCCAGAACACTACTATAAACTATGCAAACACCTTTCCCTCTCTTTTTCACACATACTCTACACCACCAGTGTATACAAGCAGGGATATTTTAACAAACAAAAATGGCAAAATGATTGGGGCTGCAGCAGCTATCATACATCAACATGTGGAAGAGGCTGAGTATGGTGAGGATGAGAATGCTGTCGACCAACCCACAGTGAGGAGATGGAGAAGAGTGTACAGACCCAGAGTAACCTACCAGAGTATAAATGAGCTGGAGATAGTGGAGCACTATAGGGTGGACAAGGACCTTCTACAGCAAATTGTTGAGCTGTGCCGGCCATGCCCAACACACAGAAATAACAGAAGGGAACCCATCCCAGTGGATACCAAGGTATGTGTAGGCCTAAGAATACTAGCCACAGGTACCTTCCAAAGGCCAACTGGGGATATCATGTGGATCTCACAGGCACCAGCATCCAGGGGTACACCACCAGTTCCTGGATGCCTTGTCAGTACATGCCTGTGAGCATGTATATTTCCCCAACACCTGTGAGGTGTTGGGCAGCAATATATGTCTCTTCCACCAAATAGCAGAATACCCTGAGGCTGCTATACACTGCATGCACATATGCATCAAAGCACCACCCAGTGAGTGAGGTAGGGTCTACATGAACCACAAGAGATTCCCCTGCATCAACTGCCAGGTTGTGTGTGATGCCCAGGGCATTATAATGAATGTATGTGCTGGCTGCCCTGGAAGCTATCATGACTCCCACATCTGGCATCTGACGCAGTTGTAGCAGAGATTTGCCAATGGGGACATCCCTTACAGTCACCTAGTGGGGGATGCCAATTACACACTGGAGCCATGGCTGATGACACCCATCAGAAATGCACACTCACCCGAACAAGAACTCTATAATGAGGTACATGCACAGACCAGAATTATAATAGAGCATGTGTTTGGGATGCTCAAGTCATGGTTCTGGTGCCTGGACACATCCAGTGGAGCCTTGCAGTACTCACCAGCTACATGTACTCAAATTGTCATCATATGTGCTATGTGATCTTCTGGAAACAGATGCAGCAGGAACAGCATGGGGCAGGGCCACACAGCCCCCCACCATTGCCAAGGCCTGCACAGGCACAGAGTGACTCAGAGGAGGAACAACCTGAGCCTGCCCCAGTAGGCAGAAGGAGGCATGCCCAGCATGCCCTGGCCTTGGCAAAGAGGTAACGCATAGCACATACACTAACACAGTAGGGACCCAGGGAATGACAACTCTCTCTGACTCGCACATACAGTAAAAGGGATGCCAAACATGACAGTACCTGTGCTCAACCATGTAAAGGGAGTCTACTATGCGCATTTGACATAAGCAGCCCTCCAGCACCATCTTGAATACTGGCACAGCCACAAGGTAAGTCACTGTTCTTACCAATTGCCGAATGGAGTAGTATGTGTTGTTACTTGTATCCATGGTACGGGTGTGAGCATGCAAGGGAATCAGGTGGCTAAATGGGATGCCAGCAGATAGTAGACACCTGCAGTGACAGCATGAGATCTGTAACAAATTCTGGTGTTACCATACTAGCAAGTACTATACATGGTGACACAACCCACAGCAGGAAATGTGCTGGGCCACATGTGTGTCCATATGACACACACATGCCAGTCAGGGAGGCTCACATACCCAACAACAGTCTCAGCCAGCAGGATAGGTGTAGACAAACACAAACAAAGGCTGTGCTAAGGCCTCGGAATGATAGCTATGGGTAACCTCCCCCGCAGGCTAACACAGACAGACTACATCAGGTCAGGCAGTGGGATGTTAGTTCTGAAGTGTGAGAAGTCAGAAACTGATATGTAGGTCAATCAAACCTAAGACCTGTAGTACACTGATATGCCTCTATTCAGCATGATAGGTTAGAATATAGAATGGAATGGAATATAGAATGGAATGGCGCACCTGACATACCAGTACAGTCATATCAAATGTGTACAAGTGTCAGGTATGCCCCCATATCCTATGTAGAAACGTAGTAACAGTCTGGTGTGCCCCCCAATCCGATGTAGACACGTAGCAACAGTCAGGTGTGCCCCCCCAATCCTATGTAGAAATGTAGTAACAGGTGTGCCCCCCATTCCTATGTAGAAATGTAGTAACAGTCTGGTGTGCCCCCCAAATCCAATGTAGTAACAGTCAGGTGTACCTCCTAATCATATGTAAAAATGTAGTAACAGTCAGGTGTGCCCCCATTTCTATGTAGACACATAGTAACACACAGGTGTGCCCCCCCCAATCCTATGTAGAAATATAGAAACAGTCAGGTATGCCCCCCATTCCTATGTAGACACATAGTAACACACAGGTGTGCCCCCCCAATCCTATGTAGAAATGTAGTAACAGTCTGGTGTGCCCCCCCTCAATTCCTATGTAGACACGTAGTAACATACTGGTGTGCCCCCCAATCCTATTTAGAAATGTAGTAACATGTATGTGTAGGTATAATACCAGTGGAGCACAGATTACCTGAGCAGGCCAAGGTAGCAGGGTAGATTGTAGCATGTGTACAATATGCAGGTCTGCATGAGTTATGTTGGTGTGTGTTTTATATTGTGTGAGAGTGGTCAGTATGTATGCATAGTGAGGTTTGTCCTGGTGGCCACTGCCCAGTACTGCTGATGACAGGGCCAAGTCCTCACAACTGCAGTGCCAAACCCAATGCTTCCTTGTATAAGACATTCTAGCAGTAAGCCATTGTAAATGGAAGTAATATGTGTCATCATCTGAAAGATGGACATGGCATGAATGTCAGGCCAGATATACAAGTGGTACACAGGGGGAAGTACACCAGACAGACAGTGTATAATGTGTAACCGTTAAATGGACACACCCTTGAAATTGTACATATAGGTTTGCAGCACATTATCTGGGCTTGTAGTAGGGAATACCGATGTCATCTGGTCAAACACTCGTAGATCACAAAGGTCATAGGAATGATTTATTGAGAAACAGCTGATGTCCCTGCACAAGCCAGCATAAGTGGAATGCCCCATGCCTATCTGTGAGTTAGATGCAAGTAGTGTCCATAGCACACATGCACCCAGCCCACCCAATCACCACGCATAGGTACCTCTCCGGTCTTATCCCTGCTGTTGGGAATGAGTACAATATGACCCCCAACTGTGTATGGCAATAGCAAAAGAATGCAGCATGCAGTGCAGGTGTCCCATGATGGTGTGTCCCTAGCTGTAAACAGCACCCTGCCAGCATCCAAACCACTGGATCAATACTGACAGAAAGTATTGGTATGAACACCTAGCACACCTACCCTGTCACCCCAGGGGAATATACTGTATTGCAGTCTGGGACTGTAGGACTGACAGAATGCAATGGTCTGCTGCAGCTGGCCTGCATCACTACCAAATGGCCTACAGTCCTCTGCCAAATGCCTGTGTCTCACCCTTACTGCCAATGTATGTTATGTCATGGACTCCCACATAACAACATAACACAGTCCACACAACCCATATGCAAGGCCATGTGGACAAACCACAGTAACATGTCCACCATATCCTACTGCATGAACTGTGAACCAACACCAATATACTTCTGTGATGAGGTAATAACTATAGGGAAAGTATCAGAGAATGTTTGCATAATGTATGGAAGAGGAAAGAATAATAGCAGGTGGTGGGAGCATGGGCAGCATGGAATGTGAAAAGTCCAAAACACAGCTGTGTGCACATACTATCCCTGGCTGAAAACACAAGAATGGGTGGCTGCAAACCTGCTCATAAACCACAATAGGGATAATGTCCTGACTTATGACCCCTGCATCTGGGTAACCTGTGTGAATCTGCACAGTTGTATTGCCACAGCAAGATAAGGCCATATTGTCTCGTTGATGGATGTACAAGTATGAGATCCTCTGTGACTACTGTACCAAGGTGATATACCAGTTACACAGACCCAGCAGCAAGTGTCTGAAGCTCCCCCTCCAGAATGACATGAGTTTGCAAGAATATATAGGCATTTGACAACAATACTGGACACAGCTACATTCACCCCGTGTTCCCCAGGACATCACTGCAAGCGAATATGTCTACCTGACTGTACTTGACATAAAACATCACAGTGTATAACAGTACACATGTCTGAATGTCTCTGCTATCACCAGGACCATGTAGCAGAAGCAGCACAGACACAATTACCTACAGTAACCCACTATCCCTTGTCCATTTTGACCCCATATTGTCAACTTATCTACAGATATCCTGCAGAAACAGTTTGCTAGCTGTAGGTGTAGAACACAAATGTCTGCACTGGAGTACAATCTACCTGGAATGGATTCACACATTCAATACAGAAGGTCATACTGGGCATGCTCACACACCTAAGTAAATGAAGCCCATGTCTGGCAACAACAGTGAAGTATACATATTTGACAGTTGCAGATGTTAGTACATACACTCCTCAGTATGCACCAGTCATGCTTTGCACACACATTGGATAGGAATACACACATATATCCAAGGACAACACACTATAATATGCCAAACGTACACATACATAGATGTGTGGAAGAGAGTGACAGTGACAAACAGCCTTCCATCATGAGGCCTGTCCCACCCAGCACACAGCCAAATGGCTACAACCACATGATGTGTAAATGTCACTCACCATAGACATTTTCCTCCGGAATACCTCAGCATTATAGACTCTGTGGTGCTAGTGTTAACTGTGCAACATGACTGTACAAGGCAGTAGTCATCTAGCAGTTGTATACATGTACCTGTGGAATATACACTTGTGTGTGTGTGCCTGAATGTGGTTTGTCTGCCTCTAGATGAATGGGTTATGGCCATGCACACACACTGCCTTCCCCATTGCCTTACTATGGTAAGCCTGCTGATGTCAATCACTTTGAAATACACCTTTGGGGAAGAAATAGCCCAGTAATGTTTGTAGCACATCCTATAACTGCATAATGCTATAGTGTGATAAACTAGTTAGGTAGGAGTTCTAATCCCAGATGTGGCAACTGTGTGTGTTTGTGTGTGTGTGTGTGTGTGTGTGTGTGTGTGTGTGTGTGTGTGTGTGTGTGTGTGTGTGTGTGTGTGTGTGTGTGTGTAGGAATTAATGCTTTTTAGGCTAGTCACACTCACTACAATTCAAATGTCATAATTTGGCATGCCTGTTGATGTCATTTACTTTGAAATACACCTTTGGGGAAAGTGTAGCCCAGTAATTTCAAGGTGTGTTCTATAACTGCATACTGCTGTAGTGTGATAAACTAGTAAGGTAAGAGTTCTATTCCCAGACATGGCAAGTGTGGATGTTTGTGTGTATGTTAGTTTGTCTGTGTAGGGAGCAATGCTTTTGAGGCCATTTACAGTCACTACAACCTCCTGTGCCCTACTTTGGCAAGCCTACTGATGTCATTCACTTTGAAATACACCTTTGGGGGAAAAGTAGCCCAGTAATCTCTGTGGTGCATCCTATAACTGCATAATGCTATACTGTAATATACCAAGATAGGTAGGAGTTCTAATCCCAGAAGTGGGAACTGTGTGTGTGTGTGTGTGTGTGTGTGTGTGTGTGTGTGTGTGTGTGTGTGTGTGTGTGTGTGTGTGTCTGTCTGTGTTTGCCTGTGAAGGAATCAATGCACTTTAGGCAAGTCACACTCACTACAATTTCAAAAATTTCAAATGACCTACTATGACATGCCTGCTGATGTCATTCACCTTGAACTACAACTTTGGGGAATGAGTAGCCCAGTAATCTCTGTGCTGCATCCTGTCACAGCATAATGCTGTAGTGTGATATACTAGTTTGGTAGGGGTTCTATTCACAGACATGGCAAGTGTGTTTGTGTAGGGAGCAATGCTTTTCTGAGGCCATTCACAGTCAATGCAACCTCCATTGCCCTACTTTGGCAAGCCTGCTGATATCATTCCCTTTGAAATACACCTTTGGGGAAAGCGTAGTCTAGTTATCTCTGTGGCGCATCATACAACTGAGTAATACTGTAGTGTGATAAACTAGTTAGGTAGGAGTGCTATTCCCAGATATGGCACATGTGGATGCTTGTATGTTTGTCTGTGCAGGGAGCAATGCTTTTGAGGCCATTCGCAGTCAATACAACCTCCATTGCCCTACTTTGGCAAGCCTACTGATGTCATTCACTTTGAAATACACCTTTGGGGAAGAAGTAGTCCAGTAATCTCTGTTGCATATCCTATAACTGCGTAATGCTGTAGTGTGACAAACTAGTTAGGTAGGAGTTCCAATCCTGACATGACAACTATGAGCCTTTGTGTGTGTGAGAGAGAGAGTGTGTGTGTGTCTGTGTTTGTCATTTGTATCCAATGTGGAGGTGGCTGTGAGTGTGTAACAAATGGACTCATTGTGGAGTGGGTATTTCAAATTTCTTATATGGTGGGCCATATGTCACAATGTCCACCTTACAAGGATAACAGATGTCAAACAGTAGAGAGGCTGGGGTTGCCAATCCATACCCCTGCATGTGACATCAAGGCCTGACGAGCAAATTAGGTGACCCTTGTATTACCCAGAGAACACTCTCGACCCATGTCTCATATACAAACACACTCGACTAGGCAACAACCGCTTTGCTGGTAGTACCCTGCATATTGCCCACAGATAATAACCATGATGTGATTGCAGTGAACTACAGAAGGCATGGCACCCTGTCCCATCACTACTATAGGCACATAATTGCAGACAGTGCACCTTCACTATGTTCCCCACTGGATGCCTGCAACAACTGTAGTGGCATCATATGTGACCCACAAAGGACGTATCATGCCTTAAACACATGCCCTGTATGAACAGATGCCACTAACACCAGGGAATACCAGTATCATACTATCAATGTAGGTGCAGGGTCAACCTGGTGTCCATTACCAGCTCCCACCACATGAGGCCAGGACTGGCACATCAGAGGATAACAATCTGTGTACACAACATGGGCAAGATACCCCAGGTACAATTTCACATGTCACTGAACATGCATGTGGGACATGTGCACATCCCAGACGCTGTCCATATCATGGACTATAGAACACATACACGGCAAGCATTGCACAGCACTGGCCACACACAATAGTAACCCAGATGACTGGATGGTGAAAACAATGCTCAGCTATGTGGGCCAATCCAGACACTACACCCCTGAGCCACACTGCAGACCATTGTCATGTGGCCTGATACCAAGGTATACCTTTCACCTAGCCTTGTACAGCCTTCTGGCACAGTCAGCCACTATACACACATGTGAAGCAATGCATCCATGCATGTCAGTACTGGCACCCTGTGCCTGTGTGTGTGTGTGTGTGAGTATAATGCTTTCGGCCCAATTCACATTCACTTCAACTTCTGTTGGCCTACTGAAGCATGCCTTCTGATGTCAGACACCTTCACATATCCTTTGCCCATATATCATCCAGATAACCCTTGTGGTGCATGTGATACCTGTGTATTACTGTATTGTGGAAAACTAGCCAATTAGGAAGTCTATTCCTGACCCTGCCAACTGTGTTAATGTGTGTGAGTTCCTGAGAGAGTGCGGCTGTGTTGATGTTGACACCTGCTCATGTGGACAGGCATGTGTACTACACTTACCTTATCGCTCCTATAGCACTGTTGCAGATGTCACTCACCATCAGATATACCTTTGAACCGCTCCCCAATATGTAAGCTATGTGGCACATGCAATAACTGCATAGACATGTGATAACGATACATAGTCAGTCAGGGGTATGAAACCCCATACTGGTAAGTGTGTGACACAAATATGCTTACATTTTAATCTCTCACCCTCTCCCTGACTTACATTGTCTGTCTGTCTCCCTCACTCGCTCTCTGTTGGATGTGGAGAAGTACACCTGCTTTGCTTAGGCAGCAGTTTGTGTTTTGTAAGTGATGCTCATGATCAGCTGATGGCCTCTGCATGATTTGCAGTTCCCCTCTAACTGATTGCATGTGGAACAGCTGTGGAAACATTGCCATAGCCAACTGCATGGAAACACTACAGCGATGTTGTACTTTACTGGTTCACCTTCAGTTTTACACAGGAGTGGGCATGGTCTAGATGATTGACGAGTGAACCTGAATATGAAATCAGGCATGATTGGCATGCCATGCATAT
Organism: Protopterus annectens; assembly: GCF_019279795.1. Classification (NCBI taxonomy): domain Eukaryota; kingdom Metazoa; phylum Chordata; order Ceratodontiformes; family Protopteridae; genus Protopterus; species Protopterus annectens. The sequence goes on from NC_056730.1 coordinate 205,103,458, forward strand.
TAGCCACTGAGACTAACTCAGCTGCTTATCTACATTCATTGTATGCATCATGCTAGGGGCTAACATGCATAGTATGCCAATGTCTAAATATACCCTTCCTTTGAGCGAAGATTTAATGTTACTGTGTCATGCAGCATTATACTACTAGGTCACAGTTAAACTATAATAATGAAAATTTTAGTCAAGACAAACACATGGGAACTAGAACTAAATGCACTTACAGCATTACACTACTGGTCGGTATATCCATGTGGCAGGGGGTGTAGGGTGCATAGCACCCCCACAGAAATTGGTATATCCAAGTGGCAGGGGTGTGGGGAGGTGCAGTGCCCCCACAGTGGTGCAGGGTGATTTCCACCTCCAGAACTTAAGGGAAAACATGTAAAAGGACATGGAAATTGCATTCTTTTCTGGCTGGAAAACAACATCGTGTTGGTTATTCATGAGAACAGTGACACGTCAATCAGCTGGGGTGGGTTTGGGTGGTGCTTGCTACTGCCCCCTGCAAATGCTAAGGGAAAACATGTAAAAGGATGTGGAAATTGCATTCTTTTCTGGCTGGAAAACCATGCTATGTTGGTTATTCATGAGAACAGTGACATGTCAACCAGCTGGGGTGGGGTTTGGGCGGTGGTTGCTACTGCGCATCTGGTGAGCCAGTCAAGTAAAATATCGCACACTTTCCAATATCTAGGAACATAATGTGGGTGTTGGGCCTTTTCTTTCACTGTGAGCAGGACCTCAATTTGGTGTTTGGCAAACAGCATCACAGATGGTATTGGGATTTACCTCTAACAACATACACTGTGGAGACAGGCCAACAAACAGGAGGGGGATGTGCCAGACATGACTACAGAATGTAAGTGTTGCTCTTCTGCATTTGGAGTAATGTTGGTTTTAACAGTGTGTGTGTGTGGATATGGCTGGTCTACATTATTTAATACCTGTCATAACAGTGTTATGTGTTTGAGGAAACTCCCGCCTGAAGGGTTATCTGCAGACCTGGCAGTGTGTGGAGTCTTATGTTTCTTGTGCTACTCACAGAACACCTATTTTAGAACTGCAGAAGCATAGTCTGAGGATTGCAGTCAGTACATGGTGACAGCCATGAGAGTTACTGACATCATATCCCTCATATGACATATGTCACAACAAACCCTGGTATGACAGTAAATGTATGAGGGTATCACAGCAACATGCCAATATTGGCCCAGTGTTTGTGGCTCCAGCCACAAGTCTGTCAACCTTTGTACATATGTCATGCAGTAAGAGGTGCATATGTTCTGCACACCATTATTTATTGTCATCATACCTGATAACAAGCCAGTCAGATATCAGACTGCTAGACATGTTATGTACAGTAGGGGTTATTTCTGAGGACATAACCTGGGCATTCTGTGGTTGTGTGTGCAATAATGATGGTCTCTGTACTTATGATGACTGTTGACAGTATGTGTATTGTGCATACGTACCTTGGCCTGTGCGCAGACTGTGGTAGATGACATTGTTCTTGGTCCTGTTCCATCTGATGTTACTTGCTGCTCCAGTGTATGGTACCGTATCGGCTCACGTGTCTGTAGGGCCAAACGCACACATGTCCCATACCACAGACAGGCATCGGACCACACTGTGTCATGACCCAGTTTATGTAGGGTTAGTATGTGAGTGGCACATATGAGGATGATGTTTATCAGACAGACCATATTGCGTCATATTAATATTAAGCTTGTGTACCGTATGTGGCTGTGGCTGTGTTCACATTGGTTGTGGGTATCCACTTTCTCACATGTGTCTGTTACTCTGTGCTATGACATCCATGTGGAGCCTGCTATATTTGCAGGTACATGTGTATTCTCCCATACAAAATGCCGTCCAGTGTTGTGGCAGTCTGCCTGTAGGTTGCACAATGCTTTCTTACATGCCTAGCAGCTTAGTGCAGTTATCCAGTGTGCTGTTATATCCAGTTATTTGCAAGACATACTACTGCCAGTCCACCATAACTGTTGTGTATTTCTGACAAAGCAGTGGGATTCTCTACAGTTATATGTCACTAACTACTGGGTAATATGTGGCCATGTGACCTCTGCAACACCAGGTATTATGTGTCAGGGCAGACTGGCGTGTGTGAATGCATAAACTGTGTTGCCATAAGTAGTCCAGTATTTATGTGATATACCCATTTACATGGCTGTTTTCCACATTGTCAGGCTTGGTCCACATGTCTTGCATGAAGGGGGTCTTTGTACACCTCTGGACTGACCAGAGAGTGCCAGACTGCCCACATATATTGGTCATATTGCTGCTGTACTCCACAGGATCATTACTGTGCAAGCAGTGGAACTGTACTCTGATGTCCTTAGGATGTCTGTCAGTAACCAATGGCGTACATGTCAAAAGCAGATGTAACCTCCCACACACAACATGCCTGTTAAGACAACCCCTGTTACAGTAGCAACAGTCTACATATATGCCAGCAATACATACATGACATCCACTTGCACTAAGAGGTTGGGACTATTGGTGCTGAGGTAGGACTCCACTCCATGTTCTGGACATTTGGTAAACATATATGTGTATATATATATATATATATATATATATATATATATACATATATATATACACACACACACACACACATATACATATCTACATACATACATGGATATATACACACATATATATATATATATATATATATATATATATATATATATATATATATATATATACACATATACATATCTATATACATGTATATATATATATATATATATATATATATATATATATATATATATATATATATATATACACACACAGAAACTCCAATATATACATATACACAGCTATATATGTCTACACATATAGAGATATATAGATATATATGCACATATAGTTATGGATATCTACATATATATCGACATAAATAGGTATATCTGATTAGATATGTATGCACATATAGTTATAGATATCTACATATATATCGACATAAATAGGTATATCTGTACACATAGGATGTGCATATATATATATATATATATATATATATATATATATATATACAGAGAGATTTAAAATGGCCATATATATGATGCACTATACAGATGTGTAGAAATACATATATATGAATATATATGTGTATGTACATGTAGACATATATCTACATATGTATATGTATACATCCATATCCTTGTCATTTGTCAACATTACGGTTGTGTATGCCATCCCAGATGTATCACACCATATCTATCTGATATGTGTATATTTAGATATAACAACATATGTGATGCAACAGTATTATCACTAACACGTATTGCACAATTGTGGATGTCAAAGCAGTGGCTCAATACTATTCAATATGTGTACTGACAGATATATTGGAAAAACAACAACTGCCTTCACAGCTGTCATGGCATAGTGGTTAAGTGTTGTGACCATAGAGCACTGGGTTCTGAGTTCAAGGGCTGTTTATTTTGTTGCAGAGCAGAACAAGGACTATTGTATACAGAGTGGTTAAGTCAGTTTTGAGCAGCTTTAAGCACGTTTGCATGGGTTTGCATGAAGCTAAGTGGTGCTTATGTACGGTTAAACATAAGGGCAATTACACCATGTAGGCTATGCTTACCAGTGCGCAACTGTGCTCAGCTGTTATATTTCAGCAATGCTGTCACCTGTGAAGCATGACTCAGCCCTGGTAACCAGTGCTCCCATCCCAGTCTGATAACATAGCAGGGTAATGACATCTCTAAATGTAGTACTGACAACAAACACCCTTGCAGGATCAGCTGGACTCTGAGGCCTCACTGTCGTGTTCCTGCTGTGTGATCTTTGTCACAGTATATATCCTCTACTGGATAATGATCTGACATGTGGAAAGTAACAGTAGACTACTGTCTGTACAGCAGATGTCAGTAAGGGCTTCCAACATGTTGTAATGGCATGCATACTGGTGTCAGATGTCCATCTGTCGACACATTCATCCTACTGCATAGCTACTTGCCAAGATGATCTCTGTCAGTCCCTGTACAGATGTGCAGATGGCAGGTATCCAGCTTGGATACATACAGGCAACATATGCTTGACTGACACTGACATGTCTGCCCAGCTGTGATATAACTGGTACATATAGGAGACAACACCCTGTATGGTCCACATGCCATGCTTACCTCCACTACACTACCACAGTCAACAGAAAATGCTTGAGTACAGGTCTCCATCACAAACACTAACCATGTGTTGTAATACATGTTGTATGCATGTCATCTGGATCACCTCAGTGGCCATTTGCAGGAGGCACCCAGAGGATAGGCTGATGCATATCACTCTCACCCTGAGGGTCACCACAGTGGTGTCTGTTGATAGATTGCCTGCTGGCACATGGCAGGTGGCCTGATACTATTGTACACACATCCCCTACACTTCCCATCTCTCCATGGACAATAGCAAGGTACACACCTATGACCACCTGCAACGATGCACCCCAGTACTGACAAATGTGTACGTGTGCATTACTGAGGATAGCAGTGTCTGTGTGTTACTACACCTGTAGTTGGGAATACCATGAGGGCCTTCACACCCACCGCAACACCCATTGCCATAGTAAGATGTTTCTGCTGATGTACCAGACATTACATGTAGCTTGCTACGCTCCTGTCCCTAACGGTTACATGAGCCTTGCAGTACCAGCACACCAGTGTTGTACAAATGAGTTGATAGGCATGTGATACACATTGAGTTCTGGCAAGTGTGTCTATGTGTGCATGTCTGTATATCTGTAGGGTATAGCATTCTGAGGCCACATATCCTATTACAATATGCATTGACACACAGTAGTATGGATACTGTTGTTGCTGCCCATAGATGAGGCATGACAATGCAGCACCCTACTATGCCTATGGCATGTGCATTAGATCCATATCCCTGTAGTACCACAGTTGGCATGGACAATGGGTTGTATTGCAGTCATGGGGAATGTGTGATGGTGGATATGTCAGAGTGTCATCATGGGTTCCAGTGTGTACAATATCCACTGTGGAGTATGGGTGCTGTGTACACTGCCATTACACCATGGTACACCCAGTACATGTCCCATGTACCACTGTATAGTGACCACTGTCACCATCAACCATACAAGTAACTGATACCACAATCCAGCCCAGCTATGCATGTGGTGTATGCAGTCTACCTGTAACACATTGGACACACTGACAAGTTAGTTAGCACTGATAGGCCCAGGTCTCTCGGATGTGTGTCTGCCTGTTATGTGTCTGTTAATGTGTATATGATGGTATGTCACACTATGTATTGTCCATATACAACCATTACATTCCCCATTACCATACTGTACATGTCTGGGGATGTTCTGCATGTAACATGTAACCTGGAACACACCTCACCCTAAACACTGTGTGGTGTGTGCAATGAAAGTCACACACTTCAGTAGGACTACATACCTAGGTAGGGGTCTAGTCCCAGTGTTGCCAAGTAAGAGTGTGCATGTATGTGGATGGATCTACATCAGGTTGCTGATTATACATGTCCCAGTGGGTCACCTGTCCATGTGGCACAGGCAGTAACTGTTATACAAATCTGTGACGTGTTCAACTGTAACCAGGATATGACACAGCCATGGTGTCACCACAGTGCCATACTCCTTGTGAAATATGACTGCAGACCATCCACCTGCTGACACATGTACACTTACAACACAAATGGATAACATTATGGAGACCACAATCACTCAGTGTTACTAACAGCTATAATGCATCATGGCTGAACAGCTACACTACCTGACATGTATGCATTAAACATTACTCCTGATAACATGTTACACAGCAGTACATTGGTACATTGTAGTACAGTCACTGTGTGCATCAGAACCATATTAGCCTGTCCCTGCATCAATGTTATGGATGACAGGGACGTGGCGCAGGTATCACCATATGTACAGGGTGTGTTGTTGGTTTGCCAGAGACTGAGAAGGGGCCATACTTTTGACACCATGTCTCTGGGTGAGGGTTGTAATTAGTTGAAATGGGCATGGTGATGTGGTGTGTGTAGGTATGGGGTTGTCCTAGGTGTGTTTGTATAGTGTGTGGGTATGCATGCACACAGTTCTGCCATGTGGCTGCCCTATACAGGTGTTTCTTGGACAGCTGCAGACCATACTTGGCAGAGTGTGCAATTCACCACCTCTGGCCATGGACAATACGGACTGTATTGCAATGGGGTTCCATGGGCACATCCAGGTGCAGGCCTCAATGTGCTACTCTCCCCTGATGATGACAGATGTCTGCTGGAACCAGGTTCCACCTGGAACTGGCCAGGGCCATGTGCACATGGCCTGCTGTGGTGTGGTGTGGATAGCACCCCCCCTGCAGTACTACCACTACAGGAGCACCTTGGTGTCCTAGCACATCCACGTTGACCACCAGATGTTGGTGTTGCTGGCCTATGTCCACGCGCCATTGCCCTACTTCCACCACATGTTCAAGTAGAAAAAAAAAACACGGTCGATGAGGCCCACCATCTCACCCAACCATCTATCCATGACCTTGGTATAATCATGGAAGGCACCAGCAAGTTCATGGAAGTTGTCGCTTACAGATGAGAGAGTAGCCCTCTGCAGCCTCAGGCCCTGTCTGGTGTACAGTTTCATATGTGCCTGTGCCCCCATGACAATCTGAAACATGCACCTAGTCGTACCAGCTGTGGCACTTCTGCCAGGGGTATGATGACCAGCGGCCCTACCATGAGCACTCAGGTACATCTGCCTATGTGGTGCACTGCTGGACATCTGGCTATGCCTGCTGTGACCAGATACAGTAGGCATATATACCACACTCTCCTATGCACTGCCACCAACCTCCAACTGTCCCTCTGCTATGGCCACTGGTGATGGGGTATGTATAGGCACTGTAACTGTGTGCAGGGTTGGGGTGGCAACGAGAGTGATGTCAAAAGATGGCGCAGTTTCGGTCTCTGACAACCCGCCTGTGCCTCAACAGTCCTATCATCATCTTTGGTGTCTGTATGGACACCAACATCAGATTGCATGCAGGAGGGACCCAGACCCACCTCGCCACCTGTGGGGGAAAACAAGAAATGCACTTTAAGACCTGCACTGCATTGAATTACAGTACACACATATAAACACACACACACACACACTCACACACACACACACACACACACACACACACACACACACACACACACACACACACACACACACACACATACACACACACTGACATTCCCCCATAATACCTTCCTGTCCCTGAGTTTACAGACAGTCCCACGTTTATTCACATAAGTTTCCAATCCTGCATCACACTTGGTAACATACACTTATTAATATCACTCATTAACATATCATTCCTCTAAATGCCTAGAGTGATCACAACACAAGACCTGTTACTCCATTACCTCCTTAACTTGAGTGGAGTAGGTCTTACATGGCCTCACTGCTGTCATCCAGTTTTCACCCTGGGTATGTCCAGAAATCGTGAGCATGGCCCCCATATGTTAGGGGCTATTACGTTCACTCCATAATGTCACGCAGTGGAGTGTCATACGTAACTATTGCTCAGTACATGCCAGATCTGCAGCTCAATCAACTTATCATGTGGACAACAATAATATATGGATACACTCCCTGGTGTTGTATAGTAATTCCCCAATGCATCTGTAGTGCTGCATACGTGGGTAGTCATTCACCTCTCTGCTGATTGCAATATTAAGGGTTTACCTGGTGTCTAGTTACCCTCCCAATGCATGTTCCATGCTACAGACCCTATTATACTATCAGCTGTCCTGTGATTACATATCAGACAAGTATTTCTGATGTCTCATGTGTCAGTCCATGTCCATGTACTGCACGATGATTCCTAAGGGAAGTACTGCTGTATGAACAACCCCACAGTCACACGTGTGCATACATGGACACCCACAGAAACACACACATGCACACACACATCCTACATGCATCAACCACCCCTCCAATCCACCAGATTGCACTTACAGACAAAATAATCCCCCCACACACACATACACACACACACACACACACACACACACACACACACACACACACACACACACACACACACACACACACAAACACCTACAGGAGATGTTGCAAAAAGATAGTACACATAGTCCTCCCATTACCCATCTGTCAACATGCATAACATATGGTACTCAACAGCATGCAGTGCAGCTATAGTCAATCCATGCTAGCAACAGTATACATGTGTGTGATGCATGGGCTGTGTTAGTAGGTGATGCCCCTTCCCCTGGAAACACTGCACCCATGTACACAGTATTGCTTTGCACCTGTTCTGCACCCTGCCATGTACTGTGCACCAAACATCACAGGTGTACAAACCATTGCTGAATGTGTATTACTGTGTCAGTTATGTCTGCTCTAATGCTCACAGCCCCTATGTGTTGAGTGACACATACCTGGGATGATATGTGGACAGATGTCATTTGTGAATGCCTGATGTCTGGTTTACAGATCTCAACATCAGCGGTGACTGTATGATCAATATGATACTATTACACTGACAACTGTCTAACCTTATTGTGGCTATGGGGAGTGTACACACCCTTGTTGATATGATGCACTCTTCCTCAATACGGCTTGGGACTACATCACCACATATATTAGCATTACATGATCCTGATATGTGACATATGTCCTGTGCATTCACATGCAATTTTTAACACATGTGTTAGGTGTGCAGATGCTGACCGAGATGCATACACTCCATGGGTGCATATATGTGCACGTCCTTATCATGATGGTTTATTGCACCTATTGTTATGTGTACTACAGCAGCCACCATTCCTAGCAGGGGTATACTAGCATGGGCCATCTGCATTTTCCAGTATATGGTCAGTCTGCCCTACACATGACCCTCAACTCTGCATGATTGCAAGGTCTACTCAGGTGCACATCCCTTGGAGTTCACACACTGCTGTCACTATTGCTGTGGAGTTAGAGTTACATCTGCCACAGTTCCTGAACCTGACTGTGTTAAGATACAGCCATTCTTAGCATCCTTAGGATCCCTGCTGCAGTGCACTGGTGTGTCACGATGACACACCCTCTCCACATTCAGCCTTTTTGCAGATGCTTGACAACTATGGCCTACACATGTGTGTTAGTTTGCAGTGTCCCAAACACTGAACACTATGTGTAACAGCCTAGTCCCAGCTAATGACTGGCAAACATACAGATGTACACTGACACTGGCACAATACTGATGAGGATTGTAAGCCTGAGGTGGGGTGAGGCTTTGGTTGTGCAGCACCTGTATCTTACATAATACTGTCTGTAGGTTTCCAAAGTGGTTATGGTACACCAGTACACATTGCAATGCATGACTGTTGGGGACCTCTTCTGTTATGCATACACTACCTGTAGAGAGGTCTGGCTGATGTTTCCTGTGGTACAACTGTCACATCTGTTTACACTAACCGATAGGCCATGCGCTTGGAGAGTCCAGGCAATTGCTGACACAGGTACTGCACAGCCAGTACTTGCTGGACATTCCTGCAACCCCCTCAGTGTTGTGGAATGTTAGTGGGCAGCCCACATGACCAGTTTGCTACATGTGACAGATTTGTCTTGGGTGGCCATCTGTTTATTTCCTACATCACTCCTGTCCCATACATCCTTGCTGCATACATGACTGCCTGCACTGTTTGCCATGGCATATGCAATGGTGAGGTATGGCTACATGTGCAGCTCATGGGCACTACCTGTTTGGTATGGGCCCACACCATGTCATGTAAGATGTTTGCAAGCCACGCCTGCCTCTGTTAAAGGTAAGTGTGCACATTTGATGGCCAAACATCTTGGACAGCTGACCACTACGTGGTGTGATGTTGGGGATGTGTACTTGCTGAATGATGCATTTCCATGACAAATGTATGCAGGCAGTACCTCAACAGCTGCCTTCACTATATTTTCTCTGGAGTGTGTGAACACATATGCTTCCAGTGTTTGTGAAGGTATGTATTCCCCATATTTGCTGCCCTAACCTACGGTTCCATATTACACACCCAATGCTCATGTTGGGAACACATTGCAGGTGTTAGGGGTAGTGGACCACAGTATTATGATATGCCATAGTGTAGATCTGTAACAGTTGCCATTGTAATACTGGTATATACATTGTTGTAGCACTGTATAAGGGTGATGTTTCACACATGTTCCTACTGTAGGCCATGTGTCCCACCATTATGTTCATCCCTGTGGACACATTTTGCAATGACAGGATGTTAATTATCTTGTAGGTGTCTGACATACCCTTCAGCTACCCCATCACGGTCACCACTGTGATGCAGTGCAGTTAATGTCAACAACACGTGAACATGTATGGCATGCATTATGGGTAGGTGTGTTGGATATGTGCATGGAATATACCATAGCCATTACATGACCACTGTATTGGCAAGCATGAACATAAACCATACTCACCAGCTACAGGCTGCTGCCTTGGTGGTATACCAGAGGAACCTACATAAGAGAGTGAGAGATGTGATGTCAGTGGCCACAGCTTTGGCATTGCTACAGGGTGGATGCAGCATTACAGTACATCAACAGTACAAGTCCACAATACTACAGCTTATGCACATCTGTTTATTACTACTACACAGCAATAGACTATTTATATGACATCTCACATATGCATGATCTACCTGTACAAATGAGATGCATATGCAACAGTGGTCTACTGATGTGTCCTGTGGCCTTACCTGCACACTCCTCAGCCAGTGTGTGGGTAGCCCCCACCTCCACAATGGCCTCCACCAGTTGTTTCATGTGCGGGCTGGCAGGTGCCATAAGGCTAGCAAGGAGCTCCTCAAAACGTGTCGGGGGGGTGGATGGCATGCCCCCCCCCCTGTTGTGAGGTGATTCCTCCAGACTGCAGCAGTATGCCGACGGGCATTGCAAAGCAGGTCACTACAATGATGTCGGACCTGTTCATAACTGTGGGTTATGCAGGCCAACATCATTGACCCTGTAGACTAGATCTTTCCACATGGTGGTCCACTCCTGCTGCTCATGGGCTGTCCTGCTGAAAAGAACCTGCTAGTGCTGTATCAGGTGGTTAAGAATTACCTCATTTTCTGCCACTGAATACACTGGTAACCAGCCATGGGACATCTTGCCTGAAAGACATAAAGATGGAAACAGCTCTGAGCAACTCAAACAGCAAGGTTACCATAGTTCTTAATACACATCTCTGCCCCCCACCATATCAGTGATAACAAACTGTTCACATAACTCAATAAGTATGGTTACAGCTTACTTACCTTTGAGACATATATTGTACTGTACCACGCTTTGTGCTATGCATTTTTAGCCATGTTCCCTGTAGGGACACTATCATTGCTGGCCTGTTACGGACTATTTCACCTGCATGCCATTGTCAGGGACACTATGGTTCCATATATGCATGTGGTGTGCTTGCTATGTGATTGCTGCATATCTGTCATTCTGAGTTATTGGGGATATCTATGCATGCTGTTGGACATGTTCCAAGATTGTGTGGACTATTACTACCCACACATGTTCTATAAAAGTGACACAATAGCATGTTTAGGGAATAGTTGCCAGCAGAACCACTTTTCCCACCTCATCTGGCCATTTTACCAGGTCACATCACATGTGGGACCCAACCTGGGGCCTCCTCATCTACTGGTCCAGCACAACCTTCAGGTGGAACCACCTCAGGGGATGGTGCCCACCGGGGGCACACACACAGACATGATCCTGTCACCCGAGGTCAGGTCCAGGGTCTGTTTCATAGGGGGCTCCACAGAATTTTGTGGGATGTGCTACTGCACCTTGAGGCCCTCAGTACACAATCACAGGGTCCACATGTTCCTCCTGCTCAGACTCCAGGCCAGGCACCTTCAGGGCCGTGAAACTGCTGTTGTGACTAGCAATGGGAGGCGGCCTTGTTCCCATTGTTTCCATATGGGGGTTCATGGGGCTTCCACATCGCAGACCACACACACCATCCAGGGTGTTTACACACCACATGTATCATATACCACCCCTGAAAGCTGTCCTCTATCTACCACCCAAAACCACCTCCAGAAATATACCTGCTATCCTTCCCCATATTCCCATTCCTTACTTCAGAGGCAAGGGCAATGTGGTCCCAACAAGGGGTTCACATGTGACATAACTGTCCATGTTGCACACACTTACTATGTTCCCTCACACATAGCATGCAGCACTGTGGTGGTAATATAGGGGACATGTATTTACATATATATGTGTGTGTGTGTGTGTTATACACACACACACACACGTGTGCATGCGCGCGCACACACACACACACACATGCACACATATATATATATGTGTGTGTGTAGAAATATTTTATGTTGTATATCTGTGTTTATATATATATATATATATATATATATATATATATATATATATATATATATATATATATATATAAAATCTACATATGGGTGTCTATATATCTATAGACATACATGCATACATATATTCCATATATATATATATATATATACATACATGTGTATGTATATATGCATATATATATATATATATATATATATATATATATATATATATATATATATATATATATACATATATATCAACAGGTATATATGGGTCTACCTGATAACACCGAAAGCTCAGAAGAACAACGAGATAACTGACACCGGCCAGAAGATTGACAACGGAGAAGACCAAAAGTTGAAAATCATGATGCTGAGAACACCGACATGTTAAGGTAAGTGTGCGATAGGGACGAACGTTAGGGTCAGGGTGCGGGTAAGGTAAGTGTGTGATAGTGACAGACTTAAGGGTTAGAGGCGGATTAAGTGAGTTAGGGTTAGGGTGCGGGTAAGGTAAGTGTGCGATAGTGACAGACTTAAGGGTTAAGGGTAGATTAAGTGAGTTAGGGTTAGGGTGCGGGTAAGGTAAGTGTGCGATAGTGACGGACCTTAGGGTTAGGGTTTGGATTAAGGTTAGTGCATAGATAGTTGTGTATGTAAGGTTTAGTGTAAGTTTGTAAGGTTGTTTGTGTGCTTGTGTTGTGTGTGTGTTTTTTGGAAAAGGTATTTGTTTTGTTGATTGTCGGGATTGTGGTTTGTCGGGCATGTGAAGTTTTGTGTTTTTGAACTTTCGGTGTTGTTGTGTCAGTTATTTCGTTGTCGGTGTTTTGGCATGTGGTTGTTATCAGGTAGACCAGTATATATATATATATATATATATATATATATATATATATATATATATATATATATATATATATATATATATTTATGGGGTACATTCAGACATCAGGTCCACAATCTCTAACTCTCCTTCCTACACAGCTGCACTGTTCTGCCTTGCTACAATACAGACAAGTACCACATATGGACACAGCCTAACATTATGGGGGTATATATAGGGCCAGATTGCAGGTAAGCCTATTACACACCTATGGCACTTCAGCTTGCTACAATACATGTTAACCTGAGTGTCCTGCAATTGGTGGTCTCTGGAACCCAAGTGTCCATCATTATGGCATTACTTCCACCAGCAGCTATTGGCCACAGTAATATACATGCTTTCCATTACACAACACACATTATGTTGGCTTACATCTTGTCAGTCAGTACTGCTCTGCACAGTTGATGGGTATGACCCACTACCCACAGGGACAGACTCTATTGTCCATAGCAGTTGTTCAGCTGGACAGCATTACAACAACACCTGATGGCACATATATATCATTCAACATCATCTATCCCAGTATTATGGACCAATAGTACTGTCAATTACATGCATATATACTTCACATACCTCTTGTGGGAATGAGGTCTGTTTTGGATGGTTTCCTTGTAGGAGTATTTTTTTTATCTCCTTGGCTGTGGCTTTAGCTTGCTTTCTTTCCAGGTTTGGTTGTTTGATTGTTTCTTTTCCAGTTTATGTTTTGGTTTTGGTTTCAGTTTCTCTCTCTCTCTCCAGTAAATGGATTGAGCTGCTTAGAATAGATTGCAGTGTGGCTTTTGTTGGTGATGCACATGATCAGGTGATGGCCTCTGCACTGGTCAGTGTCCTCCACTTGCTACCTGCATGCATTATGCTGTGTAGTACTTCCAATTACCACTGTCATGGTAACCCACTACTGTAAATCCCTATGTCATGTGGGCGTGGTCCCTTTACCTTTCCTGTATGGTGGACATCCTTCCTGTGTGTGGGCAGCAGTGTTGCAGACAGCAGGTAGCAATACCTCTTACAAGAGAATTTGCACTCAGGCCAGCTACATATTTGTATGAGGTTCCAGAACTACAGACAGAGTGTGAGTAGTGCTGTATGCATTGTATAGCACCAATGTTACAGGGTTTGTGTGTACATACTAACATACTAGTTTAACATGGAATGCAGTCTGTCTGCATAGCTCTCAACTGTGGGCCTATCCCTTGATGGCCAGAGGTGTGCCTGTTATGTTTTGTCTGTCCACCACACAGGTCTTGTGTCAGATATATCACTGGCAGTGTGTGTGTTGAGTGCTATCAGTACATGGCTACATCCATTTGTGTTTTGGACTTCATATTCCTGACTAACGGTATGTTGCAGACTATCCTGTAACACCAGCGACTTGCTTAGTGTATGACAACACTATTTCACATATGGGCCTGTGTTCCAGCCTCTATCCTCCACCTACATACCAGGCTTTATCCAAATTATATGCTGTCAAGGGCTGTTATGTAGTGGTGGCCTGTGAGTATGTCATGCTGCCATTCCTGCCATCATTCCACTGCTGTTGTGGCCCCAACACATATTGTGGGGTTGGGTCCATATATGTCTGGGCTTCATCTGCACAATACATGTGTGCCCTTCTGCAGTCTAGAGGTCAGTGTATGTAACAGTGGTATAGGCCCCATTATGTCAGTCTATGGGGGGATGCACCATAACTAACCTAGGCTGCTACAACATGTGTGGAATTTCAGGAGTAAGCTGCCTTAAGGTATCTGGATGTACATTACCATACAATTCCCCTTGGGAAAATGCTGACCTACTGCTTCCTGCCATACAGACTGTTCTGTTTGTCAGTGTGATTGTGATGGTTTCAGTTCTGCCTTGTTATGTAACAGATACATCCCATTGTTCATAGGTTCATAGGTTCATAAGTTGGTACTAGGCTATCAGCCCTAGGGCCTATACAAGCCTAGCCATAACAATTCCCTGGCTATTTCTTCCCACATTATTTACTTTCCTGGACCCCTGTCTAGAAGGGCGACTGATGTGATCCCTGGGGTGAATTTCCTTTCTCCCATCCAATCGTCAAGGTTCCTCTTGAAGAGGTCCAAAGAGGCACTCTGCTTTACATGTATGGGCAATCTATTCCAGAGTCTGGGGAGTCTCTGGGTCAGGAACCTATCCCTCCAGCATGTTTTGTTTATTGTGATGACAAGGTTTAGTTCCCTGGAGCGTGTAGCTCTGAGGGATTGGGATTTCTTTAAGTGTAGCATGTCCAACAGCTCTGGGTTTGACATGGCCTTGTATGTTAAGCAGAGATCGCCTCTGAGTAGACGATATGCGACAGAGTATAGCTGGAGTTTTTTAAGGCGGTCAGTGTACGGCATCTGCTTTAGGCCTGTGTCAACTAAAGTCTTTTCCCCCTAGGGATTGCGTACAGAGTGTAGTTAGAGGATGCTGAACTATACATCTGCATTACTTACTGTTGATTGATTGTTATCCTGTGGCCCAGTCTGTCTTTACTGTTGTACTACTTGAAGACCTTGGCCTGGACAGCAACATATGTTATGCTGTCCGGAATACTGTATTAAATGATCTGTTTGAGAGTTGCATTAATCAGTTTATATGCATTTCAAAGTCTAAACAGCTATATGGTATGGAATATACTACTGTAATAGTACACAAATAAAGCTTTCTCATGTATGCAAATCCGTGTGTGGTGTTATATCCTTTGACCTCTCTGTGGGTATATGTTTCAGGCAACAATTGCCTTTTGTATGGGTGACTCATACAGTGTCCATTTGATAAGGTGGCCACTGTAGGAATACTGGATGTTCCATATGGTGTGCACCCTCTAAATATGCATCTTCCTATACATATCCCTGTGTGTGTATGTGTAGTTACACACACACATATATACACATATATATATATATATATATATATATATATATATATATATGTGTGTGTGTGTGTGTGTGTGTGTGTGTGTGTGTGTGTGCGTATATATATATATTTTGGTTTTGGTTATCAGTTGTTTTTGAGCAGTGGTGGTGCATTTTACAGTTACTGATATTCCCATTAACCCAAACACCAGATACGGAACAGTTGCATAGCAAACAGAACACATGCATATATGGAACCACAGTGATCATTACAACCGCATGCAGGTACATTGATGGCAGCATGCCACCAATGTGGGAGTATTTCAACATGGCACATGCATAGAAACAAATTTAAATAATTCTCAAACAATAGGATATATGCCCCAACAGTAGAGTTAATTCAGCACATACCAGTTGAGCTGTGTATTTAGTTTATTGTTGCAGATATGGGGGGGGGGGTGTCAATTAACAACTAGTATATTCCTGTAGTTCGCATTACTTTCCTAGTCAGTGCTGTGATCTGTACCTTACAGGTATTAATACACTACCCTATTCCTTAGTTTGGACAGTGGTATGGCTGTCGACAACTATATACATGAACTGAGTTTTACCTGCAGTATGCACCTCTTACTTGGAATACCTGTGGAGATATTGTTTGTTAACACCACCTAACTGTTTCTACACATACTCCCAGATTCCAGGTTGATGTTATGCACATACCTGTCCATCTGTTATTGCACACACTCTGGGCATGTCTTCACCACATGCTGGTGAACTGGGACATGTTTCGACTATTGCCCTCTAAAACCTTTAGTGACTTGTGCAATGACATGTTTGTTTTATTTGACATTTTCCAAATATGTTCAGGTCTGACAGTCAGTTATATGACATGAAATGCTGCCTACATGTCAGAAATTAGCACATTGATATGGCAGGGGGACAGGCTAACAGCCGGCAGATATGGGCCAATTAACTGGACATTCTGGACATTTCATTACACTTGTGGGATATGATTCTGCATACAGCTTACTACCACTCCAGGGATTTGAACCATGGCTGTGTCTGCTAAAAATAAAACACTGTCCATCACAGTTGAGTGTGCTATATAGATATTGCTGTGTATCTCTCTTGTCTGATTTCTGTCTATAATTCTCCTGTGGTTTTACATTATTACCTTTTTAATTACAACACTCTTATACAGGATTTCCTAGACAGTTGTATTATGTAGTACAGTGTGGGTGACAGTGATGAGTAATACCTTATTATTCAGTGCAACTGCAACACTAACAATGCCATACAATACCAGAGTAAACAGTACCAGTACAGGATATCAGTCTTTTATTTCTAGGCATAGTGTTCATATCGGACAGTCCTGTGGGAGCAATATTTGTTAGCACTACCTGAATGTTGCCACACAAATTACCAGATTCCACATTACTATTATGCACATACATCGCACTGTTACTGTACACACTCTGGTCACAGCTTGACGACATGGGGATGGAGATGGGACATACTTGGCTTATTACTCTTATAACATCTTGGGGAGTTGCTAGAGTAAAAAACCAGCTGCAAAACGTGGAGCAAGTAACACAAACTTGTAGGAAAAAACACCTTTAATAACAAAGCAAAGCTTTCGGGCAGAACCCTTCTTCAATACTAATACTAGTATTAGTATTGAAGAAGGGCTCTGCCCGAAAGCTTTGCTTTGTTATTAAAGGTTGTTTTTCCTACAAGTTTGTGGAGTTGCTAGAGTGCCAGGTTTGTTCTTATAGATATCTGATAATCAGTTGTATGTATTGTTTGCTGCCTAAATATCTGGGATCATCCCACTGATTTGCCAGGGGGACAGGATGACAGGCAGTAGATATGGGCCAATTCACTGGACATCCTTGACATATCTATGCAGTTATGGGGTATGATTCTGCATGCAGCCTACTACCACTCCCAGGATTTGAACCATGGCTGTGTGTACTAAAAATACAACAGCTAACATCGCAGTTGAGTGAGCTATTTGGATTTTGTTGCTTGTATTTTCACTGTTTTCTGTCTAAGTCTCTCTCAGTTGTACTATATGACCTCTTGGAATTACAACAGTCATATACAGACATTCCTACACATTTTATTTATGTAGCACAGTGTGGGTAACAGTGCTTAATACAATAGTACTATTAAGTGATTGCACCTCTACATTACCATATGATACCAGAGTAAACACATGCAGTCCAGCAGTTAGACCTTTATTGTCAGGCTATTATGCTTTTATTTACCTACAACCTATATGAGACTCTTCCTTCCTTATTCACTGGTGTATGCAGTACATGCCTTAAACAATACAGGTTTTATACAGGCAATTAACTAACTACTACTTTTAGATTTATTTCTTATGACAGTACATGCAAGAGTATTACTAACCTGCCTCGCGTCACAACCGCTGCACTCTACAGCCATGGGCTTCCAGGTTTGCAGCCTGCTCATCTGCCGCTGTGAAAGACATAAGAGGAATATTTAGCCATACCTATCCATAATATACATGAGATGGCAATTATTAAACAGGTAGTGGACTGATACTTACACATGGCTGGGACACCCCTGTCCTCCTAGACTCTTGGATCCACTGATCCAAGATATCCCCCTTTCTCCACTTCAGGTTGGCATAGTGATGCCTGACCTGCTCATCAGTTTGAGGTATGCCAGTGGCACTGGTGAGGTCACGGGTGAGATGGACTCAGGCTTCCTCTTTGTATTGGGAACCCTGGTACTGGCCCTGCAGCAGTCTCTGGTCACGATTTTTCACAAGGAGTCCTGCCACGGCTCTGGACTCCTGGATGCCCCAGCGCTGCACTTGAAAGTGCACACCCTCTCCCTTTCCAGACATAGTGCCCACAAGGGGAAGCTACAATCAGTTATGAGATGTATTCCCACCTGTTGGGTTTAAATAGGGCCGATTTTCCATACTTTGCTGTGACTGGACGATTTTGAAAATGCTAAGCTATGGGCAAACTTGCTTACCTAAGGTTGGCATTGCTTAAAGGGGTATACCAATGGGCAGACTGAGTTAGCTGGCCTACACATTGCTTACACCTACTAAGCTGGGCTGTGCAATGCTTAGCATTGCTTAATATTTAATTTGCATTATATTTGCGTTTTGGCATTGATTTATTATTCATTACATGTTATATATGTGTTTGGTATTCATGATTCATGTGTACATACACTGTGTGGGGTCCTAGTGTTTCTTAGGGGATTTCAATACTTTATTAATGACACCTCACATCTGGGCTTGCTGCAGTACTCCAGTTCATATATGTATGTTATGTAGTAGGTTATACAACATAAAACTGTATCTAGAGTCCTTTCACATGTTCAGTTTGATTTTCTTATAGTGACGATCTGTTTGATGATTCCTCAGTCTTATGTACTGTTGTGATGGCTTAGTGGTTGACTATAGTGTACAGGGTTTTGGGTTCAAGACCTGCAAAGGCTGTTTATTTTGTTTCTGGCCAGAACAGCGGCAGATGCGTACAGAGTGATTAAGGCACTCTTAAGCAATTGTAAGTGGGTTTGAGCTGGTTTGTGCAAAGATAAGCAATGCTAACCTCCAGTTAAATATGCTTACAGAGAGTTAGCTTCAATATTGCTTAACCTGTGTGCGCATTGCTTACCCTCATTCAAACGGGCTTAAACTCACTTACTACTGCTTAAATATGCTTACTCCCACTTACTACTGCTTAATATGCTTACTCTTGCTCACTACTGCATACTCCCACTTACCACCGCACTACTTTAGACAGTAATGTCTAATGGTTCTTGGGAAGGTGGTGATTTGTAAACTGAATTTATCATTCATTACACATTTTACCTTCCATTTGTATCCCTGATTCCTGTGTACATATACTGTATGGGGCACTTGTGATTATCTGTGGACTTTACAACATTATGACAATGACACCTCACATCTGCATTTAATGCAGTTCTCCAGTTTACAAATATATGTTATGTAGTAGGTTATGCAACAAAATAAATATAAAGTGCTTTGATATGGTAAATGGATTGTACTGGAGTGGGACTCTACCCAGGAATGTCTGCTTGCAAGGCAAATGCTCTATCCACTAAACTATTGCTGTATTACTTCAGTTGCATGTATCTTGCTTTCTATCCCCTTGTGCCATTTAACCTGCATTAACTGTAGCTAAGCGATGGGCAAACCCGCACACCTATGGTTAAATTTAATCTGTTGTATAAAACAATAAACACTTTTTTATATTTAATGTTTTAACTATTGCTCTTGTAAACTTGGGGGGATGTTGATGGGGGTATGTGATCACCTATGAGGGGTCTCATTCATTCTTATTCATACACTGCTGTTCTTCATTGCAGGGGCATGTATATTCTGAGAGCTCTGCTCTCAGACACACCCCCTGCACTCATACATGCTTTGTGTCCATTTAGGTGCTCAGGCAGCGCGCCTTCATTGATATGCATGATGCGCTGCCATCCTGCTCCTAAATGGCCACTTCCGTGAAGGACTAAGCTAGTCCTGCCCAGAATTATTGTGGATCCGGGGGAATGACTGCAAGTTAGAAACATTACCAGCGTGCTCTTTCATGAGTTGCATTTCTTTTTGACCAAAATGATCATCCAGTTTAGCTATAACAGTCTGAAATGCCATTCTTTGCTCCTTATCTATTGTAAGCAGCCATCATGATCAAGCTACGCCAACTGCTGGCAAATCTCGATATACCCATATCCAGTCATGGATTATTGCTTATTATGTAATGACTGGCCATTAACATCCAAAAACAAGCATGCTGACTGCTAAACCCAACCAGTATGCCTGTTGTAAATTGAGCATATACCAATGGAAAAAAATCTGGTCGCCCAGACTTTTTTCTATTAATATATGCTATAACTTTTTAAATTTTCTTCATCATAACAACATTAATAAAAAACTAGAAATCTGGACAGTCCGGAGGTATGTTGGTCTAGAAAGCTTGTTGGACTGTGCAGCAGTAGCATTATCACCTCACAGCAAGAGGTACCCTTGTTTGATTCTTGGCTGGGTGGAGTCTGCATATCCTCCCTCCATTTGTGCGGGTTTCCTCTGGGTGCTCTGGTTTCCTCCCATGTTACAAACACATGTACCTGGAGTGTTTCTCTCTGGGCTTCTGCTGAAAATTGTCTTTGTTCCAAGTCAGACTTTCCTGGTTAACAAATGTTAAATAAATAAATGAGAGAGAAAGCACCGAAAAAATTCTAGAAAAATGTTCATGATTTTCCTTGTATTTTCTCCTACCTTGAAAGTGTCCAAACTTCAACCTTATTTATTTAAAAAAAGGAGCAATGGAGATCCTCTTTCTATGTTGCTTCATTTCCAAAGCACTGATGTACTGTGTAAGCATGGAAATGTAAGTCCCATACACATGCACACTACATCAAAAAAAGCAGGATGATAACAGCAAAGGCAGAAGAACAGCATGGAGTCATCATGCAAAGACATTATTTAAAAAAAGTAAGTAATTTTTTTCTTAAATACCGTTATTGTATAATAGCAATAACCGACTCTGTATTGTGGTATATTGAGATATGGTATATGGTATACTTACCCATGGTTGGCTTTGTTTAATCACTTGGGCTTCACCCTCATGATGAAACCACACCATCCATGGGTTGTTGTTGTTGTGTCTTTCGGCTTTTCCCGGTTAGGGGTCGCCACAGCAGAACTCCGGTCTGCTAATGATTGGCAGTAGATTTTTACATGCTGGATTGCCAGCTCTGATGCACAACCTTCAACGAAGGTACCCCCATTCACGCATGTCTCCACACAGAAGATGCTTTAGCTGAGAATCGAACAGGACAACATCTTACTGTGAGGTGACAATGCTACCGCAGCACCACCACTGTAGTGGTGTAAATACTCAATGTACCACACCCATGTCATCAGTTACTGCTATAGTAACATCTTCACTGTTTAAAGAAATGTTTAGTTTTTCCTGAGATCTTACATAGAAAAAATTGCAACACTGTATTTCTGATTGCACTTTGATTTTGTTTTGTTTTTTTTTCCTTTATATACTTTACTTTCCTTTGCCCCCACAATCTATTTTTCAACTTGTTAACAAGATCCCTGTGGCATTAAATGTGGTGGAGAACTGATGGTAGACCATTAGGAGGCATAGCTTATACACTCCATATTGTTTTGTTACTTTAAAAACATGTTTTGAATGCAGGATCACCCAAGAATCTAATATTTCTTCATTTCTGTGTAGCCTGTAATCCAAGGATGACTTCTCCAAATATGAGATGAAATAAGCTTTCCTATTAATCACATCAGTATGGTTTCCAGGCACAGAATAACAAGCAATGATAAAACCTACTGTACATTCTAAAGATTCCTATTTGTAACAAAGGCAACAGATCTATGCATATCACAAACAGCAGCATAGTTAAATCATGAAAATGTTAATATTATTATGTAAAATTATTAAAACTGGAAAATACATGCTTAGTTGTTAGAAATTATTAATTTTTATTACTTCATAAGACTCTTTGTTTAGTGCAATTTCCGTTATACTAAAATGTCATCCACAAGCAAGCCTTATGCATATTATTTTGACGGGTATTTTACTACTACTAATTATAAAATTACTGTAATGTGCAGGTTAATTTTTTGTAACATTTAAATTGTTGTGATGGATGACAAACATGACGGTTAGAAATACAAAACTGTTTTAAGGGTATGTGTAGTGGGTCATAATTACAACACAAAAATATGGGTCAGGGATATTCAACTATTTGTTAAAAACAGAATGGAGCCTTTTGTAGATGATTATAAGAACACACATATTTTGGATGTGCAAAATTCTGTATGCATATTGAGTTTTTCTGCTCTGAATAGCTTTTAAACCACAAAAAAATTCAGCTTCTCAAGTAGAATGCTAAACTAAAAAAGCATGTGCCAAAGAATACATATGTGTGCATATGTGTCACCCACTCACACGCCACCCAAATACACACACACACACACACACACACACACACACACACACACACACACACACACTCATGTGTATGTATGTATATGTGTGAGTGTGCCTCATGACAGGCTGGAATCCTGGCCTAAATAGTTTCCTACCTTGTGCCCATTGCTTGCCTATATATTCCCCGGCTCCTTTGCCAACCAGAACTGGGTAAAGCAGATAACTGAAGAATGAAGAAAAGAATGTAATACACAGAACTTAGCACCATGAATGAATACTATAAAGTCACACCAGCTGAAATGCCATTCAGGTTATGTGTAGGTTGGAACAAACTTAATAACATATGTATGCTATTCACAAGTTAAATGCTAGCTTATTTAAGGCTTCTGTTTTACGGAAGCCTGAGTAAAAAGCAAATCTTTAAAGGGCTCTGCTGTGAAAGATTAATTGTTGGACTGTTCAGAGACCAGTTACATCAGCTTTGAATACCTATAATTCATATTACCAGTCATTCTTAATGCTGCTTCTATAGTATTTTTGGTTTCAGAATAATCTGTAGAGATGCAGAAAATACTAGCTCAAAAGTAGCTCCAGGCACTCCAAAAAAGGTATTTGTTCAACACCATGGTCCCACCAGTGTTGATACTGCTGAGTTGATTATGTTATGTGCAAACATACTGTAATATCTAAAGCTGGGTGAAGAAGTGTTAAAATTCACTTTCAGTTCACCTGCTTAAAGAAAAATTCCTAGAACAAATAACTTACCTTAGGCAATTGCTAATCATATTTGACTTCAAGTTTGAAAGTATGAAGATGGGGTTGAAAGAAGGAAAGGTTGTATTTTCAGATATGAAAACACACTAAGCACCATCTGTAAAATAAACAAACAAAAAAAAATTCATACCGAAGACTGAATTACACATAGAATCAAAATATTCCCCAGGATTCAATAAATTCCATGCAGGAATAGTGCTATTCCTGCATGGAGTGAACCGTGTGTGCATAGCCTTAACAGCAGCATGCCTTGCATTTTCCTGAAGGCACACTACTGCTAAGGCTAAGCAGACACGAACACTACTGAGTGCAGGGGGCATGTTTTAGTAGTGCTCGCACATCCAACACACCCCCTGCACTCTAAAAGTGTTGTACTGCACTTCTTACCTGATTTCAGTGTCCATGGACACTGAAAGCTTGAAATTAATTAGGAAGCAATGGAGGGGGTGTGTGACAGGTACTGTCACATGGGTTCCCATCAGCATCTTGAATGCTGACAATATCGAATCCAATGTTGTCACCTCGAGAATGCCGAAAGTGCAGAATGTTGAACAGGTAAACGGAAATCTCCGTAAGGGTAGATTTCCATTTACTTCAATGTAGTGCGGTCTCGGAGTTGGTATATTTAAGTAGAAGGGGTGTGGTGGGCTTAGCTTGCCCCCTTGCCTAAACCCTTTAGTTTTTTTTTTGTTTGTTTTTTTTTTGGTATCAGCATTCAAAAATTGAATAGCTAGATCATGTCAGTTTGACATTGAGTGATTCGAACTATTCAGTTTTCGAAATGCTGATATAGACCCCAGTCACACACCCCCTGCATTTCCAAAGTGCCGTATGGCACTAGGGCCATACTTCCCAACTGTACAGATATTCACAGAATGTCCAGACTACTTACCCATCAGAAAATCCATGCTAATGCAAAACCTGTTATTCTTTCAACTTGTAAGTTTGTAAGAGCAATATTTAAAATGTGCCCCATGTTTACCAGTTCTAACACTGTTAATCTGCATTTTACCAGATTTTTTGCTCTAAGATGTTGATAGGTATGACCATACCTCTCAACCTCTGAGTGGAAAAAATCTGGACAAAGCCTAAAATACATGTAATTAAAATTCATTTGTTTTTATTTTCCATTCTAAGTTAAGTTTAAGCATAACTGAGTGGGTTTGCATGTTACGGCCCTCTGCTCAGCATTGGTTAAACATCTCATAGGAGCTAAATAAACTATATATATAAAATCTTAGCAATGTGATAGTGTAGTGGTTAGAGTCCTGGCTTTGCATGCAGGCATTCACTCTTCAAGTACCCAGACAAGCACTTTGCTTTTACATAGGAAAGCATTGTTAAAATTAATTATTTTATGTTAAATTATATAGTAAGTGATATTTGTTACCCAGGGTAGTGTAGCTGGTCCAAAATGGAAGTGTGAGGGCATATAACATGTGAAATCACCCATGTATACACAAGTGTCCATTACAGTATAGTCACCCCCCCCCATGGTAATGTAATGAAAGCACATAGGGGGATGACATGTAAAGTATATCATATACACTTAATAATATGTCAGTAATGAATTAATTTACAATCCTGAAAACTGAGCAATGCTAAGCAGTGTTAATCTCTGCTTAGCCAGTTTAAGCATTGCTTAGATGTAAATTCTAAGTATCAGTCAGGTCAGCTAAGTGGAATTGAGCACCGCTAAGCACTGCTCAGCATCTACCCCTTAAACACAACTCACCTCCACTTAGTGGGTTTGCGCGTTGCTAAGCTGTGCTCAGCATTTTTTAAATGGTCCAATGACAGCAAAGGGTTTGAATATGGCCTTATTTAAACTGTGCAGGTGGGAATACAGCCAGAACCTGTTGTACTTTGAGCTGTGCTGGAACTATGTCAGATGTTTGAGAAGGCTTGTCCTTTCGGATGCAGCACTGAGGCATTTTGGAGTCCAGGGTCATGGCAGGGCTCCTTGTATCACACCATGATGACAGACTGCTGCAGGGCCAGTATCAGGGCTCACGGTATAAAGCAGATGCCTGGGACCATCTGGCATGTGACCTCACCAGTGCCACTGGTATCCCTCAAACTGGTATGATGGTACGTCATCACTATGCCAACCTAAAGCAGAGGAAGGGGGTGCTCTTGGCCCAATGGATCCAAGATGCTCGGGACAACCAAGCTCCAGCAGTTTTTAAGTATCTCAGATGTAGCTGAACCAAACTCTAGCCTGAGTATGTGATAGACTGGTATTCATAATGTTTGTTTCTCACCCCTACTGCTGCAGCAGAGAGGGCTAGCAATATTGAGGCCCATGCTGACAGACTGCCACAGATGCACTGACAGGCGGGTGAGTACAGCTCTATCTGGCAGTATACAGTGCCATAAAGTATAAGGAATACATTGTTTACTGCTAGTAGGTATAGTGCGTACTGTGTCTAATGAATAAATGATGTTTGTCACACTAATATTGATCCACAGGCTATCCATTAATAAAAGTGTCATTTCATTGCAATAATGATTTATAAACAAAGCAAAAACAAAACAAACAAACCTTTTTGTCATTCAACCATACCAATACAGCTGAATGAAATTACGTTCCTCCAAGCTCACGCACAAATAATATAACATAAGCGGAACATATAACAGTAAACAACAAACAACAGTGACACAATAGTGAAAAGATCCAACTGATGATCAGAAACTATTTCACATTTGATCTCTCCGCTGCCATGTCCATGCATCTCCAGCAACATTAAATAACAATCCTTCCATCCCACTATCCTCTCATCAACAAAAAACCGACAACCACCACTACTGTAGTCTCAACCTTCCTAGCATTATCCAGTCCAACGGTCATACCTTCCTTCCGACAACCAAAGTCTTTCAACCACCTCTACTTGCTGGTCTGAATGGCCACACCATCAGCAGCAGCCACCTAATCCTTCCTTTCTGCTGACAACACCGACCCTCACATTTCACTGTCCAGACAGTCTTCTTCTCCTTTTTCATCACCATAACCCTCTGGCGCATTCAAGGAGCCAAATCAAACAAAAGTGAAATTATGTTTCCCGCATTCCACTCAACACAGATCACCATTGCAGGCCCAACTTCCACAAACTGTTGTGTTTACTCTGGTATGTTGTAGAAATAGAATGTTTTCAGATACTTCACAGCAAATATGGTGTTGACAGCATGAATTAACTGAGGCTGTTCTAAGAACCAGCTAGTATGCAAAACAGTAGAATGTGGAGGTGTAAAACTAGATATAAAGGAATTTTTGCCTTTTGGCAAAAATAATGGAGAAATGCATTCATAACCAACTTTTAAGCTACCTACTAGAAAACAACTTACTATCCACCTGCCAACATGGTTTCAGACCATTTCATAGCACCACCTCTGCTCTCTTATTCTTTACCGACTGCAGTAATAGAAATTGAAATAACAACACTCTATCCTCAGCCCTCTTTACTGATCTGTCAAAAGCCTTTGACATGGTTAACCACCACCTCTTCATAAACATACTTAAAAACCTGTCATTGGATGCACTTGCTATACAGTGGTTCCAATCCTATTTAAATAATAGGCAAGAGGCTGTACTATGGGAAAATAATTTGTCTTCCCACCTCCCAGTTTCCCTTGGTGTCCCTCAAGGCTCCATATGGGGTCCCCTCCTCTTCTCTATCTTTACAAATGACCTTCATTCTATAATTCCTCAGCTACCTGTATCCAATATGCAGATGATTACACACTAATATGTTCAGCCACTTCCCCATCTGAACTTCAGTCCCTAACCCAAAACACCTTTAGCATAGTTGAAAAATGGCTTCTACACCGATGTCTCATCTTGAACCCAAAAAAAAAAAAAAATGCTATTATTCACCACCACCCGTATGGCCACCCCACTGAACTTTACTGTAACATCTAGCAACGGAACTATCATATCTCCTGATTCTACCACAAAACTACTTGGTTACTAACTGATAATAACCTCCCCTTTGAACCTCATATTAATAACACTATAAAAACAGTGAACAAAAAATTAGGTTCCCTCTACAGGATCAAACCCTTTCTGACTTCACTAGCCAGAACTACTATTGCCCATACCCACCTTATCTCATCCCTACTATATGCCTTCCTTATCTATACTAAACTATGTAAAAGCAATCTGAACAAGCTGACTACCTCCTACAACAATATTGCCAGGTTTGCAACTGGGTCATCCTATAGAACCCATCATTGTAACAATCTTAATCAACTAGGCTGGTTAGACTTGCCAAATCTAATACTATTGAACCAACTAATAGTAGCCCATAAGATCCTGTATCAACCTACAAATACACAAATACTCATTAACCTAATCACCCACTATAATAATCTCAAAACCCTATGCTCATCTAACAAACTACTGGTACAAACAGTTAAAACCAATAATTCGGCTGGTTACTCATTGTTCTCTAATACAGTGGGTAAACCTTGGAACACCCTCCCTATTCACCTAACCTCCCTATCCTCAGCTAACCTATTTAAAACTAAAACCCTACCTTAAATCACACTAGTTATGCCCCTGTGTTAACCCAGAGTAACTACTTAACCTGTCCCTAGACACTAATCTTCTTACCTGTATAAGCTTGTTTCTTTTCTTTTTTTTTTTTCAGTATGAAAAAGCAGTTTATAGTTGAGTAATTCAGTAAATATGCAATTAGAGTAATGAAACAGTATCTAGCAATGAAAAATACAGTACAAAACAGTACATAAATGCAGTAAAACAGTAAAAAAAAGCTTTATAACAATGCAAAATGTAGTAGATTAACTGTATAGCACCAGTATAAGTGTTACAGAAGTACAATTCAGTGAAATAAGTGTAAGAAATAACTTATTCTGCTCTTGGAAACTTAAGGAATTTCTGCTTAGTCCCAGTAATGAATCACCATCCACAACCTGGTAAATACAGTTAAGATCTGCATTTATTTGTTCATGCAGAAGGGGAAAATCACTTCAAGACCATGAAGTATTCCTAGTGGTCATATCTCAAATTAATCTAAAGATTATTTTTTGTTTCTACCACAGGCATGACTGACACAAGCAGAGTTCAAAGTCTGAACTAACAATGAACCTGTCCTGTATTATGGTCACATCATTGCTACATTGGGCTTGATTTCATAGCTTTTTTTCTTTTCATGAGTAGCCAGTCCATGAACTTGAAAGTAACTAGGTCTGTCTGGTCTTGTACAGTACATTTCTCCTGGGATGTCATCACAAGAACTACCTTTGGAAACCCTTTTAGCCACAAGCCCACTTCTTATAGAGAGACTGGCACTGATGCATGAGCCTGGGTCTTCAGAAGTCTAGTTAATGGTTTTACCAGTAGTTGTTATAAAGATGGAGCAATCCCAGTCCCTCAACATCACCCCTAGACTACTACTCACCCAACCAAGACACATTAGGGCATGTTATCATGGATTCAAGGCACCACTTTCAGTCTTCGTGTCTTTCATTACCTAATCTTTCTTGGGTGATCCTGAGACTTGAGTGTTCACAGC
Organism: Protopterus annectens; assembly: GCF_019279795.1. Classification (NCBI taxonomy): domain Eukaryota; kingdom Metazoa; phylum Chordata; order Ceratodontiformes; family Protopteridae; genus Protopterus; species Protopterus annectens. Next base: position 205,132,892 of record NC_056730.1, read on the forward strand.
TGGCTCCAATCTTCATCTTCCAAGCTATGTTGGAGGTATTATTCCAGATGCAGACTGTGGCCTCATGAATGGCAAAATTACATACATTCCAATTAGTCACTTACATGCTAGCAGGGGGTCCAGTGGAAAACATAGAAGTCCCACTGCTCTATGGGTGCTGCCTCCTTTTCTTTCCATGAAGTATTGGATGAAAGGAAGGCAAAAAAAAAAAACACCAAATCTGTAATATTTTTATTTAAAGGATGGAAGAATGACATTTTTAATCTTTTTTTCCCTTTGTGGAGGAAGAATTTGATTCTTTTGGAATGTATGCCATTTTCTACAACCTTTACTTGTGATGGTCTGATCCATCCAATTCAGACCAGTAAGGCTGCAGTCAGCTTGCCACAGGTAAATTTGATAAAGTCCCTCCCGATTACCCACAATGCATCAATCCTTTCCAGATCTCAGTTGCCCCTCATTCAGTTCACATACTGAAATGGACCCAGCTATTTGTTCTGTAGCATTTTTTTTTCCTTAAAGTTGGATTCCAGGCAGGTATGACCCTGACCTTGAGCAGTATCCTACCTTCACCTAGAATGATGCCACAATACAGTGATAAGATGATCAGCTTTAATAATTGGCTTAAATTCTGGTGTCATTCAAAGGGGATCCAATGTCTGTCTGCCTGGGATGACATGCTGGACAAGCCACGCTGCTTCGCAAGGGACGGCTTGCACCTGTCACCCCTGGGCTTCCGGATATTGGCAAAGGCTCTTGCCACCCCCATAGTGCCTTTTTTAGGCAAGGCTCAAATTCTAAACCTACCACCCTAGAACACCAAAAAGGAAAAAACTAAGGGTAATGCTGCTCAATGCCAGAAGTCTCAATCTCAAGATGCACGCACTCGAGGCCCTTCTCAATATGGAGAACATTGATGTCTGTGCTGTGACAGAAACCTGGTTCAAGGCTCCTGAGAGCACCCCAGCACTAACAGGTTTCACCTCATATCATGCGTTCGCCCCAAAATCCAGACAACACCAAGAAAGGAGGTGTCCATATACATAAAGGACACCCACACCTCAAGGTTGGTGGCAACGTCTGATGCATCGGAGACCATCCAGGTGCAATTAACCATAGGCAAGACTGCTCTGCAATTTGTAGCATGTTACAGGCCACCCTCTCAAACTCAGGAACCTCACATGGCCTTCCTGAAAACATTGGAGGATAAATGTATCTCCAAACACCATCATACTAGGTGACTTCAACTACCCTAATATAGACTGGGAACACTACTCAAGCCCAACACTCTAACCCAAAGATTCCTGGAGTTCATAAACTCAAATGCCATGGAACAACTAGTCACCATCCCCACAAGAGGAGAAAACATACTTGATCTCATCATCACGAACATGGGATCAAAATGTTCACACCGGAAGTATACCCTCACTGGTGAGATCAGATCATAAACTAATCTCGCTGGAGGTCCTCATCCCGCCCACCTGAAACAAAAGACCACAGTGAAAAACTTCTCAAAAGCCGATTTCACACTTCTAAAAACTAGTGTGGTCTCCTTTAAGGCCCTGAGCCAGTGGTAAACATTACTCAAACCGCTGAATCACTTACAAATGCCTTCTACCAGCACCTACAGGACTGCATGGATTAGGCAATCCCAAACAAAACTAAGACTCTGTACCAAAGGCAAGCGTCCAGTCTGGTGGACCCCAGCCATAAACAAGCTCTACAACAAAAGGAGGAAGCTACTACAAGATAGAGCAAAATCCTTGAAAGGTAAGACACCTTTGATCATTGTAAGTAAAAAACTAAGAGCTCTCATAAAATCATCCAAGGCAAATTTTGAGAGAAAAATCGCCAAGGACTCTAAAGAGAATCATAAGGCCTTCTTTAGCTATGTTAGAAACCTAGGAGGAAACTCCCAGATATGCTCAGAATTAGTTCAAAATGATGTGAAAATTACTGAACCTACACACATTGCCAACATACTGGCTGACAGGTTCAGTGCAAACTTCCCAAAAGGAGAGATATCTATTCCAGAGGATTGTATCCTCCCAAACATCTCCAACGCCCAGGTGAGAACTGCCCTCACTAAGGCAAAAAACACAGCATCCATGGGACCGGATGGTGTCCCCGGCTGTGTGCTTCATGAACTCAATGAGGAATTAAACCCACAGTTAGGACAGCTGTTTAATCTTAGCCTCACCTCAGGATACGTACCCAAGGAGTGGCGCACGGTGACTGTGGTCCCACTTCATAAGGGCGGTGCCTCCACAGACCCTGGAAATTACCGCCCCATTAGCTTGACAAGCCTTATCTGCAAAGCCATGGAGAGGATCATAATGGAACTCATAAATAAAGACATAGGGAACTTGCAGACTTTGGATCCAACTCACTTTGGCTTTGTGAAAGGCAGATCCTGCCTCTTAAACTTGGTTGACTTTTTCGAGACAGTCACCAATGCCATTGATGAGGGAAAGGCAGTCCATACAGCCTACCTCGACCTGGCAAAGGCCTTCGACACAATACCCCACTCAGGTATCATCGAAAAACTCATCAGCTTGAATGTAAACCCATACATCACAAGATGGGTTGCAAACTGGCTAAGTGACAGAACCCACAAGGTCAGAGTTGCTGGAGCCATGTCAGTCTCAAAGCCTGTCACAAGTGGTGTCCCACAGGGCTCAGTCCTGTGTCCACTCTTGTTCGGCATCTACTTTTCTGAAGTACAAGCAAACACAGGAGGGTTATGGCTGACAAAGTTTGCAGATGACTGCAAACTGGGCGCCATAGTCGAAAACACATCTGACACAGATATCCTCCAGAAGGGCCTCACAGAAACGGATAACTGGTGCCAGAGCCATGGCCTGAAGTTAAACACCAAAAAATGCATAGTCATACCCTTCGGGAAAAACAAGGTTACCCCTAGCTACCATATAGGTGGCAATCCACTGAGCACAGAAAAAGTCATCAGAGATCTGGGGACCCAGGTTGACAGTAGCCTTTCGTTTGACACTCATGTTGCTAAAGTAGTTAGGAAAACCTTCTATATCACCCACCTGATCATGAAGGGATTCACATCTAGATCAAGGGAGGTCATCGTCCCCCTGTACTCATCACTCATTAGACCTACGATTGAGTACAATGGCCCGTTCGGAATGTATCTGACCAGACACCTGCTGCAGCTTGAAAGGCCCCAAAAGTTCCTCACCAAAAGGATAAAGGGTCTCAAAAATATGTCTTATGCTGCCCGACTGAAAGAACTCCAGCTCTATTCAGTCTCATACCGCTTGCTCAGAGGTGACCTGTGCCTGACATATAAGGCCATGTCAAACCCAGATTTAATGAATATGCTTCACCTCAAAAAATCTAGATCCCTCAGAACCACAAGGGCGGGAGACTTAAACCTTGACACGGTTATAAATAGAACGTGCTGGAGGGACAGATTCATCACCCAGAGACTCCCTATGCTGTGGAACAAAATCCCGGTACATGTGAGGCAGAGCACCTCTCTGGCCTTGTTCAAGAGGAATCTTGACCAATGGATGGGAGATTGCAGATATACCCCGGGGATTACTTCAGTGTCACTGCTTGACAGAGGCACAGCAAAATGATAGGCATAGTTTTTATTCAAACTAAAGGGGTGGCAAAAGCCACATAACTATGGGCTAGGCTTGTAAATGCCCTTGGGCAGATAGCCTAGTATGAACCTATGAACCTATGAACCTATGAACCTATTCCCTTCTTTCACTTCAGCTTTTTCCTTGTTTTTCTTCTCACTGTGAAAAGTTCAAGTTTCTGCATCCTCTCTCCTAGGCCAGGTCTATTTTTCCATATATTTACACACAGCTCATTCCTGCTACTACTGCTTTGCAAATGTTTATATGTTTTGGCAGTTAAAATACATGCTTAGTTTGGACATTTGGCACACTGTCCATTTATCTTGTATATGCTAATTTGTTTTGGTGTTATGTGCAAGAATGTTTTAGTACAAATAAAAAAAGCCCTATAGCTTTAAGAAATGCAGTTCACGGTGACAAAAGATCCTGCCTTAAGGTTTTGCATATTTACATATTGTACTTAAGTGCAGAACATTATATGCTGACTATGACGAAAATGTTTTTAATAAGTGGGTTATTACTGAATGTCAATAGTGAATATTGTAACACTCTTGTTTTTAAGAATGTGATGCCCAGAGATGCTTCTCCAATGGGAAGACTTCAACTTCCCACACTTCCAAGGCCATTATCCAGGAATTTTCTTTTTTTTTTCATAATAAATCTTTATTATTATGTTATTTTTATACATCATTAAAAACAAGAACAATAATTAAAAAAAAAATACTAACTAATATCACTAACCATCACACCAAACAAATATACAATATTTACAAGAATACTTCCATGTGAAACATTAATACTAGAAGAAAAACAAATGGCCGGATTCACGAAGGCTTGCACGGAGTCTAAGAGTAGTGTAAGACTCCATGCAGCCTTCGCGATCCAGGAACAGCCCAAAGTCCGTGTAAGAGACAAGCTAAAATGGCTCGTACATGGAGTGGGCGTGGATAAGCTAATCACCTCACTTGCAGCTGAATAGCATGCAAATGAGGATGATTAGTGATCCAGGAAGCCCAGAACAGCCAGTGTAAGAGCCGTTTTAGCTGCAGAAATGTACTCAGGTGACAACTGAGTACGTTTCTGCAAAAACTGTAATGGAGCCATGTCAGCTCCAAATAAAGAGTGCATATGTGTCAGGCAGCATGCCAATGGCCAAATATGTGGCCATTGGCAAAGTAACCTGATGCAAATATATTAAAAATATAATTTTGTTTTCGGCGATTGCCAATGTTTAAACCCAGCGCAGCCCCGCGCAAATGGGCTGCACTGTATAGAACATAAAAACGAAGGTTTTAAACCTACAAATGTAGGTTTTATGCAATACATGGAATGTCAATGCAGGGACCAGCAGACCAAAACCAACATGGCCACCGTGTAGTGGTTGCTAAGGGGTGAAGCTGAGTCTAAGACATGTAACTAAGCATTAGTAGGCAATCTGATGCAAATGAGTGTAAGGATACTGAATTCCACTGTCACATAGCAAATGAGCACAGTCTGAGTAGTGTAAGAGTTACAGAAGGGGGAGGAACAGAGTAGGAGATAGGTGACATCACAGGGGGGAATGGTAGAAAGAAATGCAGTTCATTGGAGGTCAGAGTTACATGACAGATGTCAGACAGATATCATGGAAAGAGGTGTGCCACTAACTAAGCATGAGAAAGTCAAGAAATGGAAGGTGTACACTTTTGCCTACACCAAAGTTTCTTGCTGAATGTGTATGCTTGCGTGTCGCGCCATGAAGTAAGGCAGTGTGCGCGCGTGTAAGGCAGACTGAGCATGTGGGAGCGTGTTGGGAGATGTTTAACACTGTTTGCGCATGCGTGCACGCGTTTTAATCTGAATAAGCAGATTCTGAACTGTGTAAGTATGTGTGCGCGCGTGTAAGCCACTGTGAGCGTGTTTCTGCTGGTTTACACACGGCTCCACCCTGAGGAAACAGAAAGGAAAAAGGAAGCAACAGATTTAGTAGGAAGCTAGCAGGGAATACTGCTGGAGCTAGCAGGTGAAAACAATTAGATGCAGGCAATCACACAGGCAGAATAGTAGCCCAGCCCAGCACTTAAAACTCTGCAAACAGCAGTGCAGGATGTTTCTCTCAAGAGACACTGCAAGACAGGAGTTAAGTTATCAGAAGTGAAAACTGAAAAAGCTGAACTCAAAGCAGAAATGTTAGGGGCTGCTATAGCTGTCATAATGAGACATAGGCGACTTGCTGAGGGTGGTGACAATGCAGATGGTGCCAGACAACCCACAGTGAGGAGACGGAGAAGAGTGTACAGGCCCAGGGTCACCTACCACGGGTTACATGAGCTGGAGATAGTAGAGTGCTATAGAGTGGACAGAGACCTCCTGCAGCAAATAGTGGAGCTGTGCAGGCCACCCCACACACAGAACCAACAGAGGGGAACCCATCCCAGTGGAAACCAAGGTATGTGTTGGCCTAAGAATACTAGCAACAGGTACCTTCCAGAGACCAACTGGTGATATGATGGGGATATCACAGGCATCAGCCTCCAGGGTACTGCACCAGTTCCTGGATGCCATGTCAGCACATGTCGGTGATCATGTATATTTCCCCAATGCCCATGAGGTATTGGCCAGCAATATGCGTCTCTTCCAGCAAATAGCGGAATACCCTGAGGTAGTGGGTGCAATAGACTGCACGCACATACGCATCAAAGCACCAGCTGGTGAGCAGGGTAGGGCATACATCAACCGCAAGGGCTTCCCCTCAATCAACTGCCAGGTCGTGTGATGCCCAGGGCATAATAATGAATGTGTGCTGGCTGTCCTGGGAGCTACCATGATTCCCACATCTGGCATTTGACACAGCTGTACCAGACATTTGCCAATGGGGACATCCCATGGACACCTAGTGGGGATGCAGGTTATGCACTGGAGCCGTGGCTGATGACACCCATCAGAAGCGCACACACACCTGAACAGGAACGCCATAATGAGGCACACGCACAAACACGTAATGTAATAGAGCATGTGTTTGGGCTGCTCAAGTCACGGTTCCGGTGTCTGGACACATCTGGTGGAGCCTTGCAGTACACACCAACTACATGTACCCAAATTGTCATGGTATGTGCTATGCTACATAATATGATCTTGCGAAAACAGCTGCAGCAGGACCAGCATAGGGCCGGGCCAAACAGCCCCTCACCATTGCCAAGGCCATCACAGGCAGAGCGTGACTCAGAGGAGGAACAACCTGAGCCTGCCCCAGTAGGCAGAAGGAGGCGTACCTAGTATGCCCTGGCCTTGGCAAAGAGGCAACGCATAGCACATACACTGGCTCAGTAGGAACCCTGGGAATGATACCCCTCTCTGACTCACTCATATAGTAACAGGGATGCCTAACATGACACAACCTGCTCTCAAACATGTACAGGGAAGTGTAATATGCGCATCCGACAGAGGCAGCCCTGCAGCACCACCTGAGGCATGAATGCTATGTGTTAAGTAATGTAACACCATGTACTATATGCACAACTGAGGACCCTGACTAGCATCCTACCCTCACCAAGCATCATACCACAACATGACAATGAGATGATCAAGTGCAATAATTGACTGAAGTATCGCAGTTAGTCAAAGGGGATCCAATGTGTGCCAGTCTGGGATGACATGCTGAGCATGACATGATGCACCACCTGCTAGGACTGGCGTGCACCTATCAGTGCAGGCCATATGGATACTGGCAAAGGCTGTTGTTACCCACAGTGTGCCCTGAATAGGTAAGGCTCAAAACACAAACCTATCTCCATAGGTATCAGAAGGGATAAGAATAAGATAAGCCCCGGGATTCATGAAGCTCGGCGCAAGGCGGTAAGGCTGCCCGCGGTGCAGTGAATAGCCGGCGTAGTAGCGCCATATGCATATTAATGAGAGTGCGCCGCAACCACAGACACGTGCGTAGTGTACGTGAGCGAGCCCAAGTAGGATGCGTCCGGAGGCGTGTCTAAGCTGGCATGCGGTGAGCAACCTAATGTGCTGACTGCCACGGTCCGCCCATAATAGTAATGGCAGCAGCCAGGGCCCATGCAGAATGAAACGCACGTAGAGTATGCAACATAGTACCCGTCCCAACTAAACGGAGAAGCAAATACAACCCACAAAGGCTTAAGTGTACCCGTCCAAGGAGCAAAGGATACGCATGAGACCGCGTTTGTCCCGCAATGCACCGTCAGTGGTTATACTCAGAGAAGGTGTATCGCAGTATGTCAGCGCCGCACCGACATAGGAGTAGCGACTAAGGTTACCACCTGTCCCACTTTGCGAGGGGCAGTCCCTCTATGGGCAGTTGTGTCCCGAAAAAAAATATTAAAAATGGCAAATGTGCTAAGATTGTAGGACATAATGATATCCCGTATTTAATGTAATGGTTGCATGAATTGGTTATGTCTGTAACTGAAATACCTAAATGTCACAAGAAACAGAATAAGCAACCAAACTGCCACAACAATAAGCTTTTATTTAGGCAAACAAGTGAAGTTATATGCTATATAGTGACCGTGTGTATGTGTCGGCCCGTAAAATCAGATGTGAGTCCCGGAAATATCCCACCTTGGCAACTGGAAAAGGTGGCAACCCCAGTAGCGACATGTGCATGGTCACCAGGGTTACCAGCTGTCCCAATGTGCCATGGACAGTCCCTCATTGGACAGTTGTGTCCCTGCAAAAATCGAAAAAATGGAAAATGACCTGAGATTCCCTGCCAAAAATATTCCCGCAATATACATGTAATAGTAGCATAAAACATATAATTTGTATATGAAACACATACATGGCATAAGAAACTGAATAAGGAACCCAAATGCTAACAGAATAAGCATATAGTATGGTAAACAAGTGAAGTTCTGTCAACTCCACTTGCCGTGGGTATGTGTTGTCCTGCAAAATCCGAAGTTTCCACAAAACATGTCCCACTATGGGCATCGGAAAAGGTGCCAACCATAATGGTCACAAGCAGTAGTGAGAGTACATAGCCGGGTAGCTGTGTTGACATAACAACAGGAAGGAACCAAGATACCTTAAACACAGGCAAACATGTGCATAGCAACATATCCCACACCCAGTAACGTCTCTGTAGCATACACTGGATGGCGTATGTTGAAGTGTAATATCCAGAAGCAGAACCCATGCATTCAGATGTAATACACAATAGCCTCATTGTAGCATGTAAGTCCCACCCATGTACATCTGTGCACCCAAACCTGCTAGCATCCGTGTGCAGCTATACACCTACACACAATGTGCATACCTGAAATGTGGTAAGATGTTTGTGTTAGGCAGTGCCACGGGGGCAAATCATTACCCACATGTCACCAACCCACCTCAGGTACAGATATGGAAATGGCTGCATGTGAATGTGTCTGCAGAATGTGTACATCCCGCATGTGGTATGTACCCGTCCAAACCATATAGGTTTGCATACGACACGGTGCACATAACTGTACACATGTGGACAAGTCGGGTTGTTGAACCACCGCATCGATGATTAGCTATGCAGAGAAGTCGAACACATATAGCGGAACATGTGCCTACCAAACAGGACGTCCTAACAGGGTGCTACAGGCAAAGAAGGGGAAGGTGGGACATCACATGTGGAGAGTAGCGTTGCCGGACGGCCAAATACACACGGTCAAGGTAAAGGATGGAACAACATGCATATGGCCGGATGGATGTTGTTCGAAAAATATATATAGAAACACATATGAAGTGCCAGTTTAGACTCGAAATACTATATAATGCATTGAATTGTACCGTACAATATGGCTGTAGAACTGATCATGCATGTAATTGGTGAAGCTAAGCTGTAGTGTGATGGAATTCTGACCCTGGCAGTAACCAGTACAGCAGGCTTATGTCTCTCAGCATTAATTATCTGCTGGGTTACAGAAAAATAAATGTATGTACATGCATAACATCACCCCTTCCCCTGAGGAGGATGGCCTTGTGAGCTCTATCAAAGATAAGAGTACAACTCCTTACCAGAGAGACAAAGCAACGTATTAAGAAATGAACTGACTACTGTATCGGAACAGTCCAGGGTCCTTGAAACAGCTACAATCACAGAAGGACACTGTAATTGACCAGGTGCCTTGCAAGGCTGTGTTATTCTCATGGGAAAACATTTTAAAAGCACGACCTCAGCACCCACGTATGTATAGACTATTGCGGACCATAGTGATGGAAATGCCCTGTGACCGACCATGTCAGTAAGGTGGGCAAAAGCTGATTGTAAACACTATATAAAGAAATTGCTTACTGTATAGAGTCAGACAAAACTCTCATACTTGGACTGTATATTATTTTGCCTGCCTGTGTACACTACTAAAACGTTGTGAACCCGAGCCTCCTGTGTTATTGACTGTCACTTAGAAAAGCCTACTGATAACTACAGTCTGGTTTTAACAACTTATTTGACATTGTGATCCTTCTTAGCGGGAATTCCCTTGGTAAGCTACAGGTCAGAGTGCATGGGTGGTTAGACATCTGCGCAGGAGAATTTGCCTAAATGGTTCTTCTTGAATGAAAAGACCTCCGACTGAATTGTTGTGTGTAAAGAGGCTGTCTACTGTCTGATCTGTGGCTGAAAAGCGGAAAACTGGATCCCAAGAAGAAAACGTGCACTCATAAACAGGAGGCTCAGGTAAGGAGGGTTTGCCTCTTTGTGTCTATTGTAGATCAGGGACCAGACTACATTGTATTTCTGTTAACAGTTGTGATAGCAGGTCGAAGACCAATCCAAATAGTGTTAAATCTGGACATAGGTCAGGGGAACACAGAGTAGAGTAAATAGTCATTGTAGACACTACAGTGGATACAGGAAAGGAGATACCACGTGGTACGAGAGAAGGGTACGTAACAGTTGTGTAGAGGATATGGGAGATTAGTGAACAAACACATCATGTGATCCGCGTTTGACGGGTGACGTGAAGTATATGCAATCGCAGAGAGCACATAATGTGAGATAGTCTGCAAAATGAGGTAATAAATATGACATTGATGGTATATTAGACAAAATATAGTTACTGAAACATTGTAATCTCTGAAAATGTGATGCACATGTTCTAGGGTAACCACCTGTCCCACCCTGTGAGGGACAGTCCCTCTTGGCCAGTTGTGTCCTGCAAACAAACCGAACAAATGGCAAATGTCCTGATATCTCAGGACAAAGATTTCCCAGATATCGTTTCAAATGGTAGCATAAAACAGTAATTTTGTATCTGGAACAACAAAATATCATAATAAACAGAATAAGCAACTGAAATGCTACAAGAATTGGTAGCTCTCCTGGCACAAAGTGAAATCCTGTCCTATGTACTGGGCGTGGGTATGTTTTTCCTGGCAAATTACACGTTCGAACACTAATGTCCCACATTGTGCATTTGAAAAGGTGGCAGCCCTAAGATGTGCAGGCGACAAAACAGCGACAATTGGGTATCCGTCAAGCACATAGGTGGATTGAGGTAGTGAACCGAAGGGAACAGAACACTACAAATGCGAAAGCATCATGCATTACACAGAGAAGATCATAATACAGTAGTAGCGACAGCCCCCACCCCTACCACCTCCGATACCACATCCAGGATATGAAGCGGGAGGGCAGGCTAGTCCCCACACGTTATCCTGTGGCAACAGAGGTATCACAGTGACCAAATGTAACAGAAGCTATTGAAACCACATCCCGAACTCGTAGCATACCTAGGGACACTTGAGTAAGAAGACAGTCACTAGAACAGAGTGAGGATATCTGTTAATTAATTGAAGTACCGAACCGTCATGCAGGACAGGAAGGCCAGGACCCAACCCCCGTAGTGTATAGACCGTGGACACCAGAAGATATCTGTAAAGTCACAGAGGGAATTCCCCATCTACAAAGTAATCGCTATTCACCATGCAATACCCCTGTATCTTCTGATCGGAAAACAAAGGGGGAATGGCGGATGGTACAGGATTTACAAGCTGTAAATCATGTAATAATACCTAGGGTACCGATGGTGCCAGACCCACACATAATATTGAATGCTATGAACACGCCACAGAAGTATCTTACCATGGTACATATAAGCTATGCTTCCTTTGCAATACCTATACATCCAGATAGTCCGTATTGCTTTGCATTTACATTCAGGGTAACAGATACAGCCATACCCGGCTATCGCAGGGATACTGTGAAAGTACAACGATATTCCCACAGGAGATGGCTAGCTACATTCCGGTGTTTACTCCACCCGGGGCCAGTCAAGTTCTACTTTATGTGGATGATATTCTGCTTGCGGCCCCTACCCAGCAGCAATGTATGGAAGATACAATAGCATTATTGAGATATTCAGCAGAACAGGGACATAAAGTAAGCAAGCATAAATTGCAACTACAGAGAATACAGGTCAAGTACCTGGGATATGTGGTATCCAAGTAGGGTAGAACATTACATGACGATAGGAAGGTAGCAATTTCACAAGCACCCAAGCCAACTACCAAGAAGGGAATGAAGTCCTTTCTGGGCCGACTAACATTTGTCAAAGCTGGTTACCAAACAATGCTTTGGAATCCGCTGTATTGTCTGCCTTAATCTTTAATACACCTATGGCAGCACAACACATACTACACTGGATTACAGTAGCAGAAACAACTTTCTGCAGACTAAAACGATTGATAGCTTCAACATCTGTATTAGGTCTTCCGAATAATCATAACACATGTTGTCAGACCGTAGATTGTAAGCGGAGATATATGACGTCAGTCATGATGCAACAGCATGGAAGTGAGCAACGCTCCATAGCTTACTACTCATTACAGTTGGACACTGTGGCATGGTCAGTGCCACATTGTGTACAGGCAGTTGTTGTAGCACCCATGGCAGTACAGGCCCCGGCCTTAATGTTATTATACCACCCTCTCACTGTGAGAATGTCTCATGCAGTCGCTATCATTCTGCTGCAAGAGAAGATAGCATTCCTGACCCGTGCTAGACATTTGTCTTGTTTGACCATACCACTGAGTCAACCTCATATGGTGATTGAGTGTTGTACAACATTAAACCTATCAACGTCACGTCCGACACCTGTGTATGGCACACCACACAGTTGCCTATACGAAATGGATGAAATAACTACACACAGACATGATATCACTGATATACCCTTAGATGATGCAGAGGTGACAGTTAATGTACGGATCATGTAGACAGAGTCCTACAGGAATGAATCAAGTAGGTTATGCAGTAGTTATTGATAATGAGATTGTAGGCGCCAACCCCTGCAGCATAACGTGTCTGCTGAAGCAGCAGAATAGATAGCCTTAACACGTGCTTGTACTGTAGCGAAAAACTGATGTGTGGACATTTATCCTGATAGTCAGTATGTTGTCTGTACAGTGCATGTTTATGAGCAGCAGTGGAAGAATAGGGGAATGATAACATCCACCGGTAAACCGATTAATCATGCGCAATTGATCTTGAATGCATTAGATTCCATTCAGTTACCCACTAAAGTAGCTAATTGTAAATGTGCAGGTCATAGAAAGCAACAGGATAACAGTAGGAAAGGTAAGGCATGAGCTCATGCAGCTGCAAAACAAGCAGCCTCACAGTTGGAAAGTGTTTGTTTGAATGAGGAATGACAATCCTCAGACATTCTAGATGTAGTAATGTTACAAACAATGCAAACATCAACTACGAAAGCAGAAAAGCCCGCGTGGGTATGACGAGGAGCAATCCTTGAAGACGGACTGCACATATCCACAGTGAGAAAGCCAATATTAACGTCTAATGTAGTCAGATATGCGGCTTTGTGGAGCCATGGGTAGAGCCATGTCTCAACAGGGAGGATGGTACATTTGGTTAACAGAATACCTAACATACGGAATTAGGAACCACATACAAACATCATGAGCAGCGTGTCACATTTGCAGTAGATATCATGCACAGGGAGCATTTAAACCAAAGGGAGTGAGTTTACCTACACCACCATAACCGTTCCATACTATTTGTATGGAGTTCATACATCTGAATAAATGTGAAGGGAAGAAATACTGTTTAGTGATTACACATATATATAATCAAAATGGGTAGAAGCATTCCCAACCATGAATCCGGATGCAGCAGCAGTGGCAAAGGTGCCAGTAAAATAAAGTATCCCTAGATCTGGCATACTGTAAAGAAGCTACAGTGACAATAGAACACATTTAGTGAACCAGACAATCACGCAACCTGGGGGATTATTTTGTATTTCTATGAATGTAAATTGCATGTACAACCCACAGTCAGCATGACTGCTGGCGCGGTACAATGGGATCCCGAGAAATAAGCAGAGGAGGTTGGTGGGTGACACCCAGACGAGTTACATTTGCTGTCTACCTCTAGCATTGCTGAGCATGACAACAGTTCCAAATGTAAAGTGTTGCACCCACTTCGAAGTAGTATGTGGAATGGCATATCATGTGCCAGAGTGGAAAGCTGTCATGCCTGCAGAGCCGGAGGTCGATGGCTCATTAGCAGGTGACATGAGAGGATTGTTAACCAATAACACTGTTTTGCAGTTAAAGTCTTTACAGATAAAGAGCAAGTGAAGCCGGACGCATAGCTGACACCAGTATCCTGTGTGTATGTCACTGTTATCCAAAGAAGATAATTGGCAAGTGGAAAGTGTGAAGGTCTGTACCAGGTACTGTTGGCAACGCCTACTGCAGTAAAGTATGCAGAGAGGTCGTCCTGGGTTCACCTCACAGTTTTCAAACCGGTAAAGGATATCAAGTCTGATCTACATCTTGTAGCTGATATACCATAGAGCCTGAATCACCCGGACCAGACTGTATAACAATACAAAGCAACCCCAAAGACATTTGGTTTACTGTCATAATGATTATACACCTATTAACCATGTTTGTGTTTACTTTACATTTGCTGGGACCTTACCTGCATATAACTACACGGATACAAATAGTGATACGTGATGAACTGTCCACAGAGTGTCTTCCACACTTCAACAAATACCTAGGCATGACGCGTGTGCATGTACAGACTATGAACATTTTAAATTGCTGTGTTTGTACTGCCATACCTACATCATATAGAGGACTTCCGATGTATGGTGTCCCCTTGTGGATAGATTGAGACTTGTGAATATTTACACTTTGATACAGGTTCTGTGAGATCACAGGACAAAGTGGCACTGTACTTACCTGTTACACAAAAAGTAATTGTATGTTGTCATAAACATGATACAGTTCAAGTTGGTGGGAGTATTTGTAACATAACTGTGTCTTACAAATGTCATATAACAGCCAAAGATCACAGTACTACTTGTAGCACCATTCATTATCTGTATTGAAGCTTCATGAGAACAACGTGGAAGGATGTGCAGAAACATCCTGACTTGTATAAACAGTCCTCTGTTATAGACAGGAAGATGTTACATGCAGAGGTAACCCGCATCAGTAGTAAAGTAGAATATTGTTATGTTGTTTGTACTGTTACTTAACACATCCCACTAGTAACATGACTTTAAACCTGAATATTATCCTTTCATTTCTTCTCCTTAACATCCTTCTCTATTACCACACTCTTACCTCCTATGATTATCTCACACTCAGTCAACGTCCTGTATTAGCCAAACACACCACTTCTACACCTCCCCTACTTAAACTATCTCATATTAACATACTATCTACCTCCCCCTACTTTCCCCCTCTCTACCACAGAATTCACCACTTCAGACTCCTAACCTCCAGACGTTTCTACCTTGTACCCTTCAAAAACCTAAATGTATCTCTACTCCCACAAACACTATTACTGATACACGGTGACATACACCCCAACCCTGGCCCCAATACTCTCATCAACCACACCCACTCCAATCTAACTACTAACTGTTCTACTTCACCTTTCTCCCCTGACTCACTCTGTATTGCTCACCTAAATATTCGTAGCATCAATAATAAAATCACACAACTCCATGCCTTAATTGATTTCTATGCCTTTGACAT